>NC_133618.1:578273283-578433283 GCF_048593235.1 Sminthopsis crassicaudata
CATGTTATGTAGTTCCAGCGGGCAGAACAAGGGCCAGTGGGCAGGGGTAGTTTTCAACTTAATATAAAGAACTTTCTAACAATTAGAGCAATTCAACCATGTCCTCATGTGGGTTACCTTGGGAGGCAGCTTAAATTCAGTTACTATAAGGTATTGGAACAGAACTTTTATTCTCTGTCTCACGGTCACTGCTTTTAGGGAGTCCATAGGACCATACAATTTAGAATGGGAAGGTACCTTATTTTATATTTGAGGAAATCCAGAAAAGTTTAATGTTTTAGGTCATAGACTAGTTAGAGAAACAATGCAAAATGCTCGATTATGCGAGCATTCATAACCTAATTCTCCTCAGACTTATAAAGGCCATGTCCAGGCCTTGAAGGATTTGGGGGATAGCCCAAGAGATCATTCTCTCTTTGGTTTATCTTACAGCTACCCCTTATTCCCACTGGGAAAGCTCACTTCTGTCCAGTTCTCCACAATGATACTATGCAAGGTACTCAGGGTAACAATACATTTATCAGATACAACCATTTATTTCACTCCACAGAAATGCAAAACCACATAACCCACAAATAATCAATGTAATTCTCCTCCTATGAGCCCCATTTCTTCCCACCACCCATAAAAATCATTTATACTCATAACATTTCCATGTGGTTTGAACTCCCATTGGAAAGGACACAAAATTAGGGTTTCTTGATCAGCAGTCTCCCAATATTTCAGTGATTCTCCCTTTTTTCCCAAGTCCCATCTAGATATCATGCCCTACAGTACCCCACTGATGGCACAGGCCCCACCCAGAAAGGAAATGCATTGGGGACTGCTAAACTGAAAATCACCTTTCCATGGAACCTCTTATTCTCCAAATGACTCCAAATTCCAAGTCTCTTGCTATCTTCATCCTGTGATTTTAGCTGATTGTTGTCTAGGTTCATGATCCATGGGTGTTATCTTTTCTCCCAAGAGGCTAGTACTGTGGAGGAAAATTCCCCATCTCTCTTTAGAAGGCTGGATTCCAGAGCTTTCAAAACTTGTAATTGCTAGTAGATTGGCACTGTGGAGACACTCCCCATTCTTTAGCTATGAGGCTCGGTCTGGGGACTGAGCTGTCCCCAAAGTTCCCACTCCTCTCTCTAATATGTCCTCCCTGAAGAGTCATGTGGTCCCCCTTTTTGCTTTCAGGCTCCCCCCCTTTCCAAGGCTACAGAAGGAATTTGGGGCCAAAAAACCATAATCTAAAGCCATGTGGGAGAATGTATGGGGACCTTTTTTCTGTACTTTTCCCTCAGGAAGGATCCCTGTCTGTTTCTAGCTCCAGTATTCTCTCAGGAACTCTTGAGTGGGGGGTGGAAAAGATAAAAAGAGTTAAAAAAAAAAAAAAGCCGAACCACTTGCTTGCCCCTTTCATGGGCCAGTACAAAGGAGAGACTCCTCCCACACAGTCTGACCAGCAACAGTGGGAGCCAGCCAGTTTATCTTTGGAGCAGCCTCAGTCACTTAGATATAATAATAATAGTTACTATTTATATAGGTTTACAAAGGGCTTTACATTTATTATCTCATCTGATCCCCCAAAACAACTCTGTGAGGTCGGTGCTATTATTATCTTTATTTTAAAGATGATGAAATGGAGGCTGAGAGAATTCGAGTGATTTGCCAAGCATCACATAGCTAATGTCTGAGGCAGGATTGGAACCTGGGTCTCCCTGACTCAAAAATCCATTGTTCTACTAGCTGCCTCTGATGTCCTTACTCCCTTCAGTGACAGCATATCAAAGGAAGGCACCCTCAAAAGTTCCAAAGATTCACCTCAAAGATTTAAACTCATTAAATCCATCAGTATATATAATAAGGAATCTTATGTGTTGGATAGAAGGCTGACCTTGGAGATAAGAAGGCCTGGATTACTATGCTGAAGAGTACTGGCTATATGAGCCTGCAAGAGGCATATAGGCCCTTAGTAACCTTGGGCAGTTGTCTAAAACTAAGTTACAGGGAAGATAAGTTATTGGCAGTGGCTGAGAATGTTTCTATATCATAATTTCCCTAAAAAAGATATCACAGTTTCAGCCTTCTCTCCCCTTTCCCAATCCAAGGTACCAAGTTGTGCTTGTTTAGAGTGGGCATCTGCAACCCCTTTCCCTCCTCTGATGATCTCCCCATGAAAGAGTCAGTTTCTATGTCTGACTTGGTCTTCATGTGGATATTCGACATTGTGTCACTATTCATCCACCATAGATTGGGCAAGAGGGTATTACTTCAACTTCCTCCCCCTTTCTATTTCCCTAAATTGGGTGGGGCAAAAGGGGGTTCTGACCCTTACCTGGATCACCTGATGTCACATCCTTATTAAATGCTTTCTCTTCCTATTTCAAATCAGCATTCTAAGCTGTTCAGATCATTTTGGATCCTCAATCTGTCAAACTCGGGGCTCCTACCTGGAAAGCTGTCAATCCGCCATGTCTCTTGCTTTTAGTGCCTCCTAGGCTCACTATCTATGCTTGTGGATTCCTTCTCTTTTCTTGGTATCTCAGGACTTTCCTTTGGGTTCAAGACTTGCTGGCATTAAGGCACCAAAGGCACACTGCATGTGGCCATTAGCTCCCTGCAATCACCTGTCCTGCCCCAAAGGTCCCTGTGATCCTTCAGCTCTATGATCCCAGATGAAAATGTCATAACTAATGTATCTCCAGTTGCATCTTGTGCTGAGAAGATTTTAATGTTTCCTCTGAAGGAGAACTCAGTGTCACCTTCAGTTTTTCTGTAATTGCTATGTGGTTAATCCCTCTCAACTGCGGGAAGCCCAGATATTTATGTTTTTCCTTTTACTAGATCTTTAATAATTGAGATTCTCCTGAGAATGAACCCATCCATAATAGCTCCTACACTTTAGAGTTTCTACACAGAGAAAGGTTTACAAAGCACTGTCCTGCCCCAAAACCCTGTGTTGAAGAAAATGTAACATTCCTGTTCCTATTTTACAGATGAAGAGTTGGATATATAAGAAGATATTAGTTAAAATCCAACAATAAGATTCAGGAACCATGTGATTTGAGAAAACTTACTTTGTTCTGAGCCTTCTCCCTGCCACCCTGCCACCCCCCACTTCATCAGGGAAAAGGGAGTGGCCAGGCAGGGAGTTGGGGAAAGGAGGTTTTGATCCCTGAGGCCCCCAACCAACTGCACAGATTTGGGGGTGGGGCTGGGGAAAAGGAAAAAAGTGTGGTTCTATCTTTCCAAGCGAGAACCCTCTTGCCTCCCTCACCCAAGCTCTGACTTTCCTGGAGGTAAAGGAATCTACAGAGTGTTCCAAAACTTTTAGTACAGTTTAATCTTGTTTTTTAAAAGCATTTTTAAGCTTAAGGCATTAACACTTTTGGAACACCCTGTATTGCTCTGGGCTCTAGGATCCTTCCCTACTGCTGCTCTATAAAAATGGGGATCACAACCTTTGCACTAACTACTTCATAGAATTGACATGAAGATCAAATTAAATGATACAGGCAAAAGATCTTTGTAACTACAAAATGCTCCATAAATAAAGAAGTAATTTTTTCCTCAAGACAATTAAGGTTTAAGTGACTTTCTCAGGGTCACATAGATAGGAAATGTTTAGTTTCTGAGGCCAAATTTGAACTCAGGAACTCCTGACATTACGGCCAATGATCTATCCATTGTACCATCTAGCTGCCCCATATATTATTTTAAAATGGTAGGTGGGATTAAAGGATAGAAATAGAAGAAAAAAATCTAGTCAAATTATTATATTCATAGGAAAAAATGCTCTAAGTTAGAGCAATGGTTAGAGAAATGCAAATTAAAACAATTCTGAACTTTTACCTCATACCATTAGACTGTGACAAAATTGAATCCCAAAGAGGAAAATGAAAAATGCTGGTGGAGCTATGGGAAAACAGGTACATGAATGCATTCTTGGTAGAACTGTGAACTGGCCCAGCATTCTGTAAAGTAACTTGGAACTATGCTCCACAATTCTGCTACTACTTCTATACCCCAAAGAAAGCAAAGAAAAATATGTACCAAAAATGTCTATAGCAAATCTTTTTGTGATGGCAAAGAATTAAAAATGGAGAGATTGCCCATCAATTGGAGAACAGCAGAACAAGTTGAGATAAACGATTGTGATGGAATACTTTGTGCTGTAAGAAATGATATAAAGAAGATGATTTCAGAGACATCTTAGAAGACCTACAAGAACTGGTACAAATTAAATGAACAGAACCAAGAGAACAATTTATACCTAACAACAATAATATAAAGACAACTCTGGAAGATTTAGGGGCTTAGGAACTTTGGACAAACAAACACATTTGGACATAGCCAATGTGAGAATCTGTTTTGCTTTTACTGTATATATTTGTAACAGAGGTTTTGTTCTTGTTTTCTCAAGAGAGTGGGAAGGGGGGGGGACAGTTGTGAGGGAGAGAATTTGGACAGAAAGATAGGATAAAATTGAACCAGAAATAAAAGAATTAGGGGAGGAATCCCAAGTTTACTTTTTGAGGCAACTCATTTCACTTTTGGGTAGCTCTAATACTTAAAAGGTTCTTCCTTGTGAAATTTGTTTCTCTGCAACTTTCCTCAACTGCTCCTACGTCTTTTGGAAGCAAGCAGAACTTGTGAGTCCAATCGTTCTTCCACTGTAAGCCTACAAACACTTGAATACAACTATTGTGCTCCCACATTCTGAGTCTTCTCCAGGCTAAAAATCTCCTATTTAAGCAACCTATCCTAACATGAATGATATTCATATTTTGATATTGATAATGATATTCACAATTTGGACACTCTAGCTTATCAATGTGGAATGGGGGAAACTAGCTGATAAAGCCCCAAAAATCTTAGAACATGCTCAGATTTGCCCTTCCTGGTGAGTTATACCAAACATGTACAGATTATTCCTTGACTGATTTCAATAGAACACATGGAACTTTGCTGGGGGGGGAGGGGGAGGCTGTTATTAACCATGCATGGCTGTAGAGCTGATTCCTTGTGATGATATATAATCTTCTAACTGGCTGAAGAACCAGGACTGATTATACAAGGAGTTCTAAGTCAGAGTTGAGTTCACATATGAAAGGGATGACTGCAGATCCTTTAGTCTTTTCTTTTTTTATTATTATTTGTTAATAGTATTTTATTTTTCCAAATACATGCAAAGATGGATTCCAACATTCACCTTTGCAAAAACCTTGTGTTCCAAATTTTTCTCCCTCTTTTCTCCCCTCTCCTCTCCATAAGATAGCAAACAATCCCATATAGGTTAAACACATGCAATTCTTCTAAATATACTTTCGTATTTGACATGCTACACAAGAAAAATCAAGATCCTTTAATTTTTTTCCTTCCAAAGTAAGAATTGTTTTGAGGTACCAACTGGGGAAAATGGTCTTATCTCCCACCTGTCTGCCTTGGGCAAATGGCTGCTCTGTTTCTTTTGTGTTTACTTTTCCCTGATCTTAAGTGACTGAGTAGCCAGAGAGAGAGAACTGATCAAGTTACAACATTGTGGATCTTTAAAGATTGCATTTAAAGATTGAAAGAGCTATATAAGATCCAGGTAATGGTACTTACCTGAGGCAGCAGCAATGGAGGCCAAGACAGTAAAGTATTTGTATACGGATATAAAAAACACAGTCACTCCAGTTAGGTATCAATCCTTAGAGCCCAACAGGAGAGAGAGACTTAAGGAGAAACTATAAATTCCTACAAAGGAAAAAAAGGGCCAGAAGGTAGAATGGTACTCCCTTGCCATGTGTGTTCTATACATATGTGCTTCAAGACCACTGTACTTTTTGAGCCTCTTCTACCCTTGAGTGCACAAGCAGAGAATAAACTTCCAGTATGGGCAAAATACTTTTGTAATTAGTGTTGTTGCTGAACATTATCAGTAAATCCCTTTTCTAAAAGCCAGTGGAATTCAACTGTGACATGATTGTGGGAATCATGGGAAACATACAGATTAGCGGTTTGGGAGTTATGCTACTAGAAACCCCAGTTCTTCATGTTTATACCCTAGAACCTTAAGGGGAGCATTAACAAACCACTCTTTGGGACCCACTCCACCAATGAAAGTGAGAGTTAGGGAGGTTACCTTGGAAGGAGTATTGCAAATGGTCTCTTTTTAAAACAGTGCCCAGAAAACTAGAATGCATTGTTGGTGGAGTTGTGAATTGATCTGACCATTCTGGAGAGCAATTTGGAACTGTTCGCAAAGGGCTATCAAACTGTGCATACCCTTTGATCCAGCAATGTTTCTACTGGGCTTATATCCCAAAGAAATGCTAAAGGAGGGAAAGGGACCCACATGTGCAAAAATGTTTGTGGCAGCCCTTTCTGTAGTGGCTAGAAACTGGAAATTAAGTGGATGCCCATCAGTTGGAGGGAGAATGGCTGAATAAAAAATGATATATGAATGTAATGGAATATTATTGTTCTATAAGAAATGAAGAACAGGATGATTTCGGAAAAGCCTGGAAAGACATGCATGAATTAGTGCATTTACTTGCTAATGAAGTGAGTAGAACCAAGAGAACACAGTGACAAGAAGATTATGTAATGGATTTGGTCTTTTCAAACTTGAGGTGATTCAAGGCAATTCCAATAGGCTTGTCATGGAAAGAGCCATCCACATTCAGAAAGAAAACTATGGAGACTGAATGTGGATCAAAGCTAAGTATTTTCACCTTTTTTTTTTTGTTGTTGTTGTTGTTGCTTGTTTGTTTGTTTTTTTTTTCTTGTCTTTTTTTTTTCTTTTACTTTTTGATTTGATTTTCTTGTGCAGCATGATGAATATGGAAATATGTTTAAAATAACTGAACACGTTTAATCTATATTGGATTGCTTACTGTCTATAGGAGAGGAGAGGGAGGGAGAAAAATTTGGAACACAAGGTTTTGCAAAAGTGAATGTTAGAAAACTATCCTTGTATGTATTTTTAAAAAATAAAAAGAATTTTATAAAATGAAATAAAATGTAGTGCCTAAAACTGAATCCAATACTCCAAAAATGATCTCACCAGGATAAATACAATGTTATTATTTCTTCTCTAGCCTTAGACACTATGCAACTTTCATTGCAGTCTAAGTTTATAATGGACAGCTAGGTAGAGCAACAAATGGAGCCCCAGAGCTAGAGTAAGGAAGAATCCAGTTCAAATCCAACTGGGCAAGTCACTCAGTTTCTTCATATGTAAAATAAGCTGGTCCCCTCAGTATTTTTGCTGAGAAAAACCAAAATAGGTGCATGAAGAGTTGAAAATCATTGAACAACAAATAAGCTTGCAGTAGTTTATTCTTCTTTTAAAATGCCCTTCAAGAACACAGTGTTGACTTACATCTTCAGATCTTTTTTCAACTTGCTTATCTAATCCATCTTGTACTTGTGAAGATGATTTTAAAAAAAACCCCAAAAAACAGAAGTGTAATCCAATTAAATGTAATCTTATTAGATTCAATCAATCAACTATGTGCTAGACATTACAGTAGGCAGTTGGAGATAAATACCCAAATATTCAAGTGGATCTATGAATTAACCAATTTGGGAGTAGCTATGAACCTAGGTTGCCTATCTTGTATGAATCTTATTCTCTCTTGAGCTCTTCACTGGGGTTCTACTAAAACAGCTTAAGAATCATTCTCTCCTTTCTCTAACATTTAACGGAACCCTGTGGCTGTCTTTGTGATATACTCACTTTTATTTCTTTAAAGGCAATTGTACTTAATCCCAGTTGTCTTGCAAAAAAAAAAAAAAAAAAAAAATTGGATCTTCATTCTGCCATCCACTTTATTAACTTTATCTCACCTCTATGCCTTTATGCAAGTCCTTAATTTTAAAAAAAAATTAAATATCAGGGAAAATAGGGAAATGCCTTGAGGCATTCCATTAAAGACCATCAATCAAGTCCACTAGTTCTGATTTCATCTAGTAGTGACTTCATCACTATGCTATTGCTTATCCCAGATCTCTTCATCCTTTACCCAAGAATAGTATGAGAAACTGATGAGAATATAAGTTCCTTGAGTACAAGACTAGTTCCATTATTGTTTTTATCTCTCTCACACTAAGCATAATGCCTTGTAAACAGAAAGCCTTTACTAAATGTTTGTTGGAAGGAAGTCTCAAACTCCTTGCTAAATTACTTGATACTAAGTCAGGGTTTAATAGCTCTTGCCCGGGACCTGCACCCTGTTTTAAAAAGGTTCAATTTGACATGACTTCTTGATGAAATTTGATCTTGATTTGATTTGATTTGATCTTGATGATTTCTTTGTGATTATTGCTTCCTTGTAGATGTTCACTAATTTTTTAGAATTTTGCCAGGATAGGAATTCAAGCTCAATCTTAGGGTTTGTAGATTCCACTTTCTTTCTTCTTTTGTGGAATATTGGGGTATTTGCCTAGATCGCAGTACCTCATCCATTCTCTATGGCCTTTCAAATATTACTGACAATGGCTCAAAAATCACATCTGCCAGTTCTTTCAAGAGGATCTTAGGGTGGAGTTCTACTGGGCCTGATAAATCCAACTTTCTAGGACAATTGTCTCTTTACATATCTTGGGTATCAACTCCCTATTGGCCATTTTTGTTCTATCCTTTCCAGTTCAGAAGTCATTCTTCTTGATATAGAAAGTCCATCTTTTACTTGTCAGTATTCTTATGTACTGAACAGAAGTCCTATCACTTCTTTAAAACTTTTCCTTTCTTAATTTTCTTTAAAACAAATACATCCCCTTTATATTAGCCTGATCCTATTCTTAGGTCATGCTTTCATACTCCTCCTTCATTATGTATTTCCATTTTCTGATGTTCAAAAAATCTAAATTGGTTGGAAGTTTCACTGCATCCACATCAGCCTCCTAATAGGAGTGTTCAAAATTATGTTTTTGGGAGCTTTCCATCTTTCCTGAGCTGATTTTCCTCATAAATCTTTAGTCCATGGGAACCTACTTCTCTTTTCTGACAACTTTTGAAATCTGATATTATTCAGGTCTTTCTTATTAGCTAGAATCATCTTTGGGAAATTACATTCTGATTATGATCTGTTTGCCAAATTCCTTTCTATTCCATTTTTCTGTCAAGGTAGTCTGTGATAGATTCCTATGATAATTTCTGCCTGTGTTGACCTTCACTCAAATGCAGTCTACCATAGTTTTTCCTCAGAGGCAGCTAGATGGTGTGGTAGATAGTGTTCTATGCCTAAAGATTGGAAGACCTCAGTTCCTATCTAGCATCAAATGCCTACTGGATGTATTAGACTAGATGCAAGTCATTTAACCTACATTTATCTAAGTTTTTTCTTTCTTTCTTTCTTTCTTTTTTTTTTTTTTTTTTTTTTTTTTTGCTGAGGCAATTGGGGTTAAGTGACTTGCCCAGGATCACACAGCTAGGAAGTATTAAGTGTCTGAAGCTGGATTTGAACTCAGATCCTCATGACTTCAGGACTGATACTCTATCCACTACGCCACCTAGCTGCCCCTAAGTTTTTTCAACTGTTAAATTGGGGGTAATAATAGCACCTCTCTTACAGGTTTGTTGTAAACATTAAATGAGATAATATTTGAAAAGCACTTATCTCAATGCCTAAAGCATAGCAGGTACTATGTAAATGCTTATTTCTGTTCCCATTCCCATCTTTTTTTGCAGATTTTTTTGAATAAAGTATAACCTAGAGCTGTGTTCCAGTGATAGCTCTCACTCTATTCAGTCTCAGTACTGAACTTAGCACACTGCCTGGTATATAAGTGCAATATAAATATATATTAGCTATAATCTTCAATGATTACCTATGAAGTCAGGTTTGTTTTCTTCCAAGAGGATCTTAAGTTCATTTTGTTTATTGTCCACAGTTTGTATTTTTATATAAATGTTTGAAGCAATGTTTATCTTTTTTTTAACTGACTATTTTCTCAGTTTTGGTCTCTTGTAAATATTTTGTATTTCAGCTGCTTTCTCCCACTACATTGTAGTTATTCTCAGTGGCATCTACCTTAGCTTGGGAGATGACATGCAGAAAAAGGTTTTTTCCCTCCCCTTCTTCTTTGTTTTTAAACCCTTTGTATTAGATTTGCTAAAACTACAAGAGGAAAAATTCTTACCCATTCATATTAGAAGCATACTCTACTAAGCCAAAGTTCTGTCACTCTGTATTCTAGGCCATGGTCTAGAAATCCAAATCTTGTTCTCCAAACCATCTTAATCAGCTTTCGTTGACTTCTGAAATATGCCTTTTTCTTTTGAATCCCTTGCCTTTGATGGACATCAGTGATGGACTTATCATCTGCATCCACTCCTAAGGATGTTTCTTGCCCAGCACTTCATAACCTTTAGCATCACATTTGAGGCTCCATCTAAAGAATCATTCATGTTCACATGAATCACTAGAAATAGGATTTATTGCTGTTTGGTCATTTCAGTCCAATCTGAATCTTTGTAACCCTATTTGGGATTTTCTTGGCAGAGATACAAGGGTGGATTTGCCATTTCCTTCTCCAGCTCATTTTACAGATGAGGAACTGAGGCAAACAAGATTTTAAAACTTTCCCAGAGTCACACAGGTAGTAAATGTCTGAGACCAGATTTGAATTCAGGAAGATATATTCCGGATTCCAAGACCAGTTCTGTGGCCACTGTGCCATGTAGCTGCCCTAGAAACAGGATATTAGAAGTTATTTGGCAGTTCACCAATCGCCATGAGTTGTTGCTCTTCTTCTTCTTCTTTCTTCTTCTTTTTTATGGTTTAAAATAATTATATTATTTTCTTGTTTACCATATTTATTGATGTGTTATTTTAAAAATATATTTTCACATTACTCGTAGCACAAAAACAATCAGATAAAAAGGATAAATAATGAGAAAGAAAAAACAAGCAAGCAAACAACAATAACAAAACGTGAAAATACTATGTTGTGCTCCACATTCAGTCTTTATTGTCCTCTCTGCAACACAAGTCTATTAGAATTGCTCTGAATCGCATCATAGTTGAAAAGAACCCCGTCCATCATTGTTGATCATTACATAATCTTGTTATTACTGTATACTGTATACAATGTTCTCTTGGTTCTACTCACTTTACTTATATGTTATCAATTCAAATATGTTTATATATACTTATATGTCATCAGTTCATATAAGTCTCTCTAGGCCTTTCTGAAATCTTCCTGCTGATCATTTCTTATAGAACAATAATAACAATTTCTTGCCACTACAAAAAAGGCTGCCACAAATGGTGTTGCACATGTGGATCCTTTTCACTTTTTTATGATTTGTTTGAGATACAGGCCCAATAGAGACACTGCTAGATCAAAGGCTATGCACAGTTTGACAGCCCTTTGGGCATAGTTCCAAATGAAACCTTTGTATTCTCTAGAATGGCTGGATTAAAACTCCACCAACCCAGTTTTGCCACATCCCCTCCAACATTTATATTTATCTTTTCCTGTCATCTTAACCAATCTGAGAGTTGTGAAGTGGCACTTCAGAGTTGTCTTAATATACATTTCTGTAATCAATGGTAATTTAGAGCATTTTTTTCATATGACTAAAATGGCTTTAATTTATTCGTCTGAAAATCGTCTATTCTTTTGACCTAAACTAGACAGTTGCCTGACAGTATCCATGATGCTATTCCTTGAAGAATAAGCAAAAACATCCCCTTCAGAACATGTGTTCTGAAGTGTGCCCTCTTTTTTCAGGAAGAGTCTTCTGTTTCTTAGCTCTGCATATTCGGTAATTCTTCTTCCTTTCTTTATTTCTGTGTGACATTCTTTCATTAGGAATAGTACAGGCAAGAGGTGATAAATGCAGGAACTAGTGTTGATGATTATGTGAGAGGAAAGAAGGGGATGATAAAACTGGCAAGGTTTGGCAATTGATACGGAGGGAGGTAAGGGAAAGGGGAAGGTATAGTATGTACTTTGTACTAAACTCATTTGAGCCTCAGAAGTAGATACTATTATTAGCCTTATTTTACACTTGAGAAAACTATCCAAACAGAGGTTAAGTGACTCACACAGCTAGTAGGTGTCTGAGGTTGTATTTGAATTGGGATCATTCTGACTCTAGACCCAGTGATCTAAACTGAGCCAGTGCTGTATGACTCTCTTCCTCTGAGATAAGAGAGAGCAAACACTAAAGGATGAGTGACATTGTCAACCAGTCTGAACAAAAGGAATATTGAGAAACGATTGATTGAAAGAAGAAAACAATGGGTTTGGCTTGAGTTTGATTTGCTTAGGGGACATCCATTTTGAGATGTCTAACAGATAGTTTGTGATGTGGGATTGAAGATCAGAAGACAGATTTAATCCAGATGTATAGCATCATTAATGGAGCTTTGAAATGACCCAACCATTCTGGAGAGCAATTTGGAAATGTGCATATTGTTTGATCCCACAGTGTCACTACTGGGTCTGTATCCCAAAGAGATCATAAATGAGGGGAAAGGGCCCACATGTGCAAAAATCTTTGCAGCAGCTGTTTGGAAATTGAATGGATGCCCATCGGTTGGGGGATGGCTCAATAAGTCATGGTGTATGAATGTAATGGAATATTATTGTTGTATAAGAAATGACAAGCTGGTTGATTTCAGAAAAGCCTAGAAATACATGAACTGATGTTAAATGAAATGAGCAGAACCAGCAGAACCAGAATAGCAAGATTATGTAATGATCAACTATGATGATCTTCCCAACAATATAGTGATCCAAGACAATTCTAATAGACTTGGAATGGCAAATGTCATCTCCATTCAGGAACAGTATGGAGACTGAATATGGATTGAAGCATAGTATTTTCACTTTTTTTTTTTTTTTGCTTGTTTGTTTGCTTTTTTTTCTCATATTTTTTCCCCTTTTGGTGTGATATTTTTTGTGAACAACATGACAAATATGGAAACATGTTTAAAAATACTGTACGTGTATAACCTTTATCAGACTTTTTGCTGTCTTGTGAAGAGGGATGGGGAGGGGAAAAAAATTGGAATATAATATCTTGTAGAAATGAGAGTTGAAAACTATCTTTTTGAGGGAAAGGGACCCATATGTGCAAAAATGTTTGTGACAGCCTTCTTTGTAGTGGCAAGGCACTGGAAACTGAGTAGAGAATGGCTGAACAAGTTATGGTATATGAATGTGTTATGGAATATTATTGTTCTGTAAGAAATGCCCAGCAGGATGATTTCAGAGAAACCTGGAAGGACTTATATGAACTGATGCTGAGTGAAATGAGCAGAATCAGGAGATCATTGTACAATGGCAACAATAAAATTATACAATGATCAATTCTGATGTGTGTGGCTCTTTTCTTTTTTTTTTTTTTTTCTGAGGCTGGTGTTAAGTGACTTGCCCAGGGTCACACAGCTAGGAAGTGTTAAGTGTCTGAGATCACATTTGAACTCGGGTCCTCCTGAATTCAAGGCTAGTGCTCTATCCACTACGCCACCTAGCTACCCCCATGTGTGGCTCTTTTCAACAATGAGATGATTGAGGTCAGTTTCAATGATCTTGTGATGAAGAGAGCCATCTGCCCCCACGTGAGGATTGTGGGAACTGAGTGTGGATCACAACATAGTATTTATACTCTTTTTGTAGATGTTTGCTTGCATTTTATTTTCTTTCTCATTTTTTCCCCTTTTTGATCTGATTTTTCTTGTGCAGCAAGATAATTGTATAAATATGTATACATATATTGGATTTAGCATATTTAAAATTTTTTTATTATACCTTTTTATTTACAAAACATATGCATGTGTAATTTTTCAACATTGACCCTTGCAAAACCTTCTGTTCCAACTTTTTCCTTCCTTCCCCCACCCCCTTCCTGGACCCCAGCTAGTCCAATACATTAACATGTATTTTTAACATGTTTAACATATATATTGGATTACTTGTCCTCTAGGGGATGGGGTAGAGAGAAGAGGGGAAATTTGGCACACAAGGTTTTGCAAGGATCAATGCTGAAAAATTATCCATGTATATATTTTGAAAATAAAAAGCTTTAATTAAAAGAAATCTTTCTTACATGAACTGATGCTTAGTGAAATGAGCAGAACCAAGAGAACATTGTACACAGTAACAACAAGATTATGTGAAGATCTACTTTTGATAGGCTTGGTTCTTTTCAACAGTGAGGTGATTTAAAGCAATTCCAATAGACTTGTGATAGAAAATGCCAACCATATCCAGAGAGAGAACTATGGAGACTGAATGTGGATCAAAGCATAGTATTTTCACCTTTTTTGTTATTGTTATTTCTTTGTTTGCTTGTTTCATTGTTTTTTCTCATGGTTTTTTTCCCCTTTTGGTTTGATTTTTCTTGTGCAGCATTATGAATAAAGAAATATGTTTAGAAGACTTGCACATGTTTGCATATGTCAGATTGCTTGCTCTCTTAGGAGAGAGGAGGGAAGGAAGGAAGAGAAAAAAATCTGGAACACAATGTTTTGTGAAAGTGAATATTGAAAGCTATCTTTGCATGTTTTGGACAAATAAAATATTATGTAAAATAAAAGAAAGCTATCTTTACATGTATCTGGAAAAATAAAATACTATGTAAAAAAAATCTAGATGCATAAACAGTTGAACTCATGGGAGCAATTGAAATCACCAAGAAAAGCTGTCAAAAAAAGAAGAGAAAGGGGCCCAAGGATAGGGTCCCTTAACTCTGGGGCATGGCATGGAGAAAGATCCAGTCAGGAGATTAAGAATTGATTAGACAGATAAAAGGGAGAACAAGGAGATAGCAGTGTCATAAAAACTGAAGGAGAAGAGAGTATTTGTGAGAAGATTATAGTCAAATGCTGCAGAGGGGTCAAGAAGGATGAGAACCAAAAGAAAGGATATTGGATTTTGCAAGAGATTATTGGTTACCTTAGAGAGAGCAGTTTCAGTGTGATCAGATTGGAAGCCAGATTGCAAGTAGCTGAGAAATGAGTGGAAAGAAAGAAATTGAAGCCATGAATTTAGATGACTTTTTCTGGGAGTTCAATTGTGGAAGGGAGAAAAGATATAGGATAAGAGTTTGAAGTGACTATAAGACCAAGGGAAGGTTTTATTTTAAAGAGGGTGGAGACTTGACATTTTTGTAGAAGGAGAAGGCGTGATAGAAAGAGTAAGTTCCAGGAAGAGAAAAGAAGGGATGAAATCAAGGGCATAAGAGAAAGATTTGACCTTCCCATTAGGGGTCACCTTCAGGAACTAGAACAAAGGAAGAAAGAATGAGGTTTGTTGTCAGAGGGTTTAGGGGGTATAGAATAGAGGAAAAGAAGATGCTCACTATGAGAACTGGCCTTTTGTTTTCTAAGTAGGAGTCTAAATCTATTACTGTGATGGGGAAGGGGTTGTTGCAGGAGAGAATAAAAGGTTTCACACTTCAGTTGTGACTTCCTATTGCACTTGTCAGTAGAATGGGATTAAAAGTTCAGAACGCAGATGGTGGAGGTAACCTAGGTTAGGGGCTTAGCAAGGCAAAGTGGCAATAGTATATGGAATTCCAAAGCAGAGGAAAATGTATAGTTGAACCAGATAACTAGAATGGCAAGATCCTGAAAGGGAAAAAAATGAAGCTAAAGTAAAAATGAGTTTGGATAATGGATTAGAAGAACAGGAAGGGGAGAGGTAAATGGATATCAAAGTAAGGAGGGAGATTAGGTTTAAGTGTAATGCAGAGAAAGAGATGGAAAGATAGAAGGTTGTAGTTAGAGAGAAGGAATCAAAGAATTCTGGATGTTTAGTTAAGGCAGAAAGGAGGTACAAGGTGGATGAATTAGGTTAGATATATAAAAGAGAAAGGAGGACATTCCAGATAGGTTGAACAGGATAAGCAAAGGCTTGAAGGTGAATTTTATCTGTAGGATATAGGAAACAATCAGTGGACTGGTCTGGCTCACCTGTAGGGTTTGTATATAGAAGCAATTGACTATAACACTGACAGATTTGGGACATATTGTGAGGAGCTTTGAAGGCCAGGATAAAGAATTTGGACTTTATTCCACAGGGACTGGATTGCCACTGAAGATTTTTGAATGGTGAAAAAAACCCATTTTGACAAGAGGGGCATATGATGGATTAGAGAGATATGCGTTTATGGCAAGGATGTGTGTTTGTGTATGTGTGAAGTAGAAACTGGAGGTAGGAAAAAAATTAGAAGCTATTGAAACTGCCTAAATCAGCATTAAAGAGAGCTTGGACTAGGATGGTAGCAGCAAGTACAGATAGAATGGGGGGGCAGTGCACGGATTTGAGAGAGACTGCAAAAGTAGAATCAAAAGGACTTAGTGACTTGGACATGTGGGACATATGGGGAGAGAAGAAGAGACAATAATGGGGCTGGGAGAATGGCTACCTAGGAGAATAAAGATGTCAGTGACAAAAACAGGGAAATCCAAATGAAAAGCAAGTTTCAATCTAGGCAGAGTCAGAAATGGCTCAGTGAATACTCTAGAAAGCTTCATTTCTACATG
Organism: Sminthopsis crassicaudata; assembly: GCF_048593235.1. Taxonomy (NCBI): domain Eukaryota; kingdom Metazoa; phylum Chordata; class Mammalia; order Dasyuromorphia; family Dasyuridae; genus Sminthopsis; species Sminthopsis crassicaudata. Next base: position 578,289,768 of record NC_133618.1, read on the forward strand.
TAATCGTCTAATGGATAGTCTTTCCCCTGTACTAACGTAAGCAATTGAAATCCATTTGCTGCTTGTGTAACTCAGAAAACTCAACACAGAACAGGCTTAGGCTGAGCGCGGTGTGCTCACACCTTTACACCACTAGTCTAGTTTACAGAAAACATCCCTGATCCACCATCAAGATGGCGAATTCCATTATCTCCAGCAATCTGGGTGGTCTGCACTAAGCCATTTGCAATCTGTTACCCAGTCCTATTTGGAACTGAAGAAATCTCTTTCCTTCTCCCCTACCTCCTTCTTCCAGACTCCAAATTCTAGTGTCCTCTCTGACCTAATTCACATCACTATCTAATTGTATTTCTTTCTTTAAAAATTGTTTTTTTTTTAAAAATCAATTATCAAGCAACTTTTTTTCTTCCTTCCCATCCCCTCTCCCTCTTAAAAAAAAAAAAGAAAAAAAATGCTTGTAATTAATAAGCAGTCAAACAAAATAAATCCCAAAAGATGCATCATTCTGCACACCTCATTTTACAACCTTATTTCTAAACCTCTTAAATTCCATGTTGGTACCTGAGTATGCCCTTCTTGGATTGGACTAGATAGCATTTAAAGTCTAAAAATCTGCTATGTGTAGCTTCTGGAGCACCCCTTCCCATCACATTATCTATCAGACACCAAAATAAGTTACCCTGTGTTAAATTTACTCTATGGGTTTGCATTCACTCAAAACTATAAATCACAAGCCCCCAGTGATATGTTTACTTTTTTACTAATCAATCAGGAGACACAAATCAAAGCAAGTAGTAATAGAAAATTATTACCATAAACTTGGACCACAAATATATACATCCTTAGTGGGAGAAGGATTATCTAGGAAACAACACACTTAAGGGGACACACACACATACACACATCTAAGGAACACAAGAGTCCAGACAAGTAACAGAAGCAGAGACAAGGGAATACCGAGATCTTCCAGTGGAAGAGATGAACATAACAATGATTAGGTTCAAACAAGATATTTTCAGAATATAAAGAAGGTAACTCTAGAGAGATTGGCAGCTGCAATAACCAGGAAAGCCTCCCACAGAATGTAGAATTTGAGCTTATCCTTAAACTATGATAGACCTGGCTCTTCCCAGTAATTCGGTGATCCAAGACAATTCTAATATATTTGGGATGGAAAATGTTATCTGTATCTAGAGAGAAAACTATGGAGACTGAATGTGGAAGTATTTTCACCATTTTTGTATGCTTGTTTACTTTCACTTTCTCATGGTTTTTCCCCTTTTGGTCTAATTTCTGTTTTGTTTTGGACAACAGGGCAAATATGGAATATGTTTAAAAGCATTGCACATGTATAATCTATATCAGACTGTTGTCTCAGGGAGAGGGAAGGTAAGGAAGAGAGAAAGAAGAAATTGGAGCACAAAATCTTTTTTTTTTTTTTTAGTTAAAGCCTTTTATTTTGAAAACATATGCACGGATAATTTTTCAACATTGACTCTTTCATGGCCTTATGTTCCAAAATTTTCCCTCCTTCCCCCTACTCCCTCCCCTAGATGGCAAACAATGCAATATGTGTTATATATGTTAAAATATATGTAAAATCTAATATATGTAAACATATTTATACAATCATCTTGCTGCACAAGAAAAATCAAATCAAAAAGGGAAGAAAATGAATAAGAAAACAAAATATAAGTGAACAACAACAGAAATAGTGAAAATACTATGTTGTGATTCACATTCAGTTCCCAAAGTCCTGTCTCTGGGGTGTAGATGGCTCTCTTCATCACAAGATCGTTAAAACTGGCTTCAATCATTTCATTGGAACACAAAATCTTGCAAGGATGAAAGCTGAAAATATCTTTATATGCATTTGGAAAAATAAATACTATTGAAGAAAAAAGAAATAAATTGGCCAAAACCAAAAAATAATAATAATAATGTCTATAGGGCAGCTGAGTGGCGTGAAGTGGATAGAGGACTAGGTCTAATGTCGGGAAAACTCAGCTTGGTGAGTTCAAATCTGGCATCAGACATTTAGGAGATGGAAGACTAGAAAAGGCTCCGATCTTTAATGCCAAACAGAGGACCTGATCCTGGAAATAAGAGGGACCCACTGGAATTTATTGAGTAGGGGTGTATGTATGACATAAGCAGACCTAAGCTTTAGGAAAATCCATTTGGCAGCTAAGTGGAAGATGAGTTGGAATCTGGAGAGACACAAGGTGGAGAGAACAGGTTAGAAGTTTATTTTAATAGTCTAGCAAAAGTGATGGGTGCCTGAACTAGGGGTAGTAGCTCTAGTAGTAGAGAGAATGGGCTGCACATAAAAGGTGTTGTGAAGCTAGAAACTAAGAATTGGAAACTAATCAGATATTCACATATCGAATGATGGCATCAAGGCTGAAAGCTTAGGTGAGTGGAAGAATAATGAGACCCTCAAAAGCAATAAGGGAGTTCAGAAGAGGCTTGGTTTTGGGGAGGAAGATGATGAGATCTGTTTTGGAAATGCTGAGTTTGACACAAGGTTTTGAAAGGGCTAATGTTGAAGAATTGCCAATGCATAGGTTTTGAAAAATAAAAAGCTTTAATAAAAAAATTAAAAAAAATAAATCTTGAGTTTGAAATGTTTATGGGATATTCTAGTTCAAGATGTGATGTGGTGATGTGGGACTAGAACTAGCTATCTAGATCTGGGAACTCTCCATATAGAGATGATAATTGACACTATGGAAGTAGATGAGATTACTAAATTAAATAGTATGGAGGGCAGCTAGATGGCACAGTGGATAGAGCACTGGTCCTGAGGTCAAGAGAACCTGAGTTCAAATTCAGCCTCAGACACTTAACACTTCCTAGCTGAGTAATCCTGAGCAAGCCATTTAACTCTGTCTCACAAAAAAAGAGAGGAAAAAAAAATGAGAAAAAAAGAGAGCCCCAAACTGGGCACTGGGGGACACCTAGGATCAGTGGGCCTGATATGAAGATCTAGTAGCAAAGATTAAGCAGGGTTAGTCAAATAGCAAGGAGAACCTGGAGAGAATAGTGGCAGGAAAACCTATGGGGGAAAAAAGCACTCAGGAAGGTGATCAATGCATCCAATGCAGGACAGAGGTGAGAAATGAAGGTGAATGAGAAAAGGCCATTAAATGATGGGCAAATAAGAGATCATGGATAACTTCTGGAAGGTGACAGTTTGAGGTGAATAATGGGATCAAAAGCCAGATTGCAGAGGTTTAAGAGGAGAGGAGAAAGTGGAAGCACTTAGCATAAAGAGCTTTCTACTGCTAGGGTAAAAGGGAGGAGACTTATAGGACCATACTTGAACTAAAGGAGAGGATCAGATACTCCTGAAGGAGCCAGTAGAGAAGGAGAAATCGGAGAAAGGAGAAAGGAGAAGGAAATAAGCTCAAGAAGCCTAAAAAAGATGAGATCAAAGTTGTATGCTTTGTCCAGGAGAAAGGCCACCTAGACTCCTGGCACTGGAGGGGAGGAGTAAAGGAGAAGTGACAGCATTCCCCCAAATCCTCAGTTTTTAATGAAGTATGAATTGAATTTCTTGGGAAGAGAAGGGGAGGTGGGGAGTACTTTGGGAGGTTGGAAGAAAGAAGTAAACGTTTGGAGAAGCAATTGTGGAAAATGGGACAAGAAATTGATTAGAGAACAGCAAAATGATGCTTGCTGCAGAGAAGCTCCAGTTAAAATTAAATAACAAATTTGTTGTGGACCCAATCTGTACACTTTCATGGTTTTCTCCAGCTCTGTTCCATGTCTATGAGACAAGGGAGTAAAGAATTATAGGATAGAGAAGATAGTATAGATTTAAGTTGGCTCATCAATGGTTTAAGTTAGGGAAGTGAGGAGGGGGAGTGATGGCCTGGGGAAGAACTGAGTGGGAGGGAACAGAAGTTGGTCTCTCTCTCCCCTCCCCCCTCTGTCTCTGTCTCTTTGTCAGTCTCTGTTTCTCTTTCCCTCTCTCTGTCTCTCTCTTTGTCTCTCCCCTACCCCCTTCTCTGTCTCTGTCTCTCTCTCTCTCTGTCTCTGTCTCTCGCTCCCTCTCTCTGTCTCTGATCTATCATCTTTATATCTTATATCTATCGTCCTTTGTTCCTCCAGTTTTCTTCTTAGGCAAAATTTCTTAAAGTTCTTTTAACAGTTGCATATCACCTAATTTCCAGGTGCTTCATCATTCTAATTTCTCAACTTCTGGATGTAAATGTTTTAGTCTGTCGATATTCCTCTTAAAAAATAGTTTTTAGAAGTGACATAGTACAGTAGATGTGGTCTGACCAATACTGCTGTTATATTCAATAATCTGATATTCTATAGCTACTAATGTAAAGAAATTCTCTCTCAAGAGCTAATCCAATTCCAATTGATCAATGATGGACAGAATCAGCTACATCCAGAAAAGGAACACTGGGAAATGAGTGTAAACTGTGAGCATTGTTTTTTGTTTTGTCTTGTTTTGTTTTTCTTCCCAGATTATTTTTAGCTTCCGAATACAATCCTTCCTTTGCAACAACAACAACAACAAAATTCAGTTCTGCACATATATATTGTACCTAGGATATACTATAAGATATTTAATATGTACGGGAATGCTTGCCATCTAGGGGAGGGGGTGGAGGGAAGGAGGGGAAAAATTTGTATCAGAAGGGAGTACAAGGGATAATGTTGTAAAAAAAAAAAAAACTACCTATGAATATGTACTGTCAAAGAAAATGTTATAATTATAAAAATTAATTAAAAAAATAAATAAATTTAAAAAAAAAAAAAGAAATTCTCTCTCTTTAGCAAACACATGTAAAAAACAATTTATCCAAATTGGGAGCAAAATAGAAATCAGAAAAAGTAGATAAAGGAGAATATATCAGACAATACAGAGTGAAGGAGCTTTCCCACAGAGTCGGGAATTCAAATGAACCAACAGAAGGTCCTAGATCTCACACAATGGGGAATTCTCTTAAGTCTAGAGTAACAAACTGGGGATAGGAACATGATGGAAACTGCCAGCTCCTCTCATGTCTCGGGGGTCTCTCTGAGGTGGGCTTCTATCTTTTCCCTAACCCTTCATACTTCCAAAATCCTTTTAGGGGCCTCTGCCAAAGAAAGTCAAAGCAGAGCTCTGCGGCTCTCAGGCTTGGGGTTGATTTTCCTAAACTCCCCTAATCCTCAGGGTTGATCAAAACAAATAAAAGTGTTGGGATGGGGGAAGGGCAGGAACAAAGAGACCTTCACTGTCCACCTCAGATCCTTTGTTCTAAATTCCTGCCTATTTACATGCAAGTGTGGCCTACCACAAACCTCCCGGGCTTTGATCCCTACGGGGTTGCGTTGGGAGGTGTAGCTAGGGGGTCGGGGGGATAGGCTTTGGAGTCTGGGAGGGGGTTTTCTTTGGAGGAACCAGAACTTTTGGAGGCTCCATAAGCATCTCGGTGGGACTGGGCAGGAGGGAGAGTCAGCTCTGGATGCCCTTTCTCTTCCTTTCCCTCCAGCTAAGCTAGGAATATCTCCCATAAGCATCTCGGTGGGACTGGGCAGCAGGGAGAGTCAGGCCTGGATGACTGCTCTTTCTCTCCAGCTTCATTGCTGCCTTCAGGCTACAGGCCTCGGGCGCAGTCCGAGCAGCCAGGCTCGGGCCCTGCCCCCGGCAAGATCCCAGGAGCCCCTGGGGAAGCGGGGATGCTGAGCCCCACCCCACATCCCGGCTTGCCCAGAGAGGCCGGAGCTCCTCCTGCCCCGCCCAGCTGTGCAGGCCCGAGTCAGCAGAAATCCTGGCAGCGTCAGCTGTGGCCACGAGTTCCAGGGAGGCTTTGCAGCAGGAGCTGCCATTAGAAGTCTTCAATCAAGATGTTTCAGAGGAAATCAAAGGCTCCCTCCTCCTCCCCCAGAAGCTGGAGCTCCAGAGCGTGCGCGCGAGTGCACACACACACACACACACACACACACACACACACACACACACACACACACACTCCAACTTCTGCCCCCAAAATAGGTCAAAGGAAAGCTGGGAAGAGCGGGAAACCAATGAGGAGTTTGGGGGGAGGGAGGGACTGCAGCAGCTGTGGATAAATATACCCCTTCCATGCATATGCATCACCGTGCACAGCTGCCGGGCCTTCTGTTCATTAGGGCCAACTGTTTTAGGGAGCCGGGTGTGGATATGTACATAAAGCAGATATTTTTTGTGGATGTCTATAGCTTGCTATACATCCCTGCCTGGCTATTTATGTGTGTTTTTATGTCTCTGTGCAGGTATCTGCCAATCCACAAATTCTCCTCCAGGGCATTAGAGTGCAAGCTTTGTGAGGGCGGGAATGGCCTTTTTACTCTGAGTGTCTTCAGTGCTTAGCACACTCTTGGCTTCTAGTAGGTGCTTAATAAGTGTTGATTGAAAGAAGGGAAAGGGACCAACGTGTGCAAAAATGTTTGTGGCAGCCCTTCTCGTGGTGGCAAGGAGCTGGAGACTGAGTGGATGCCCATCAGTTGAAGAATGGCTGAATAAGTTGTGGTATATGAATGTTATAGAATATTATTGTTCTGTAAGAAACGACAAACAGGATGATTTCAGAAAGGCCTGGAGAGACTTACATGAACTGATGCTGAGTGAAATGAGCAGGACGAGGAGGTCATTGTACACTGTAAAAAGAAGATTATACAATGATCAATTCTTCTGGACGTGGCTCTTTCCAACAGTTCTAATATTCTTGTGATGGAGAGAGCCATCTGCACCCAGAGAGAGGACTGTGGGGACTGAGTGGGGATCACAACATAGCATTTTAACCTTTTTTGTTGTTTGCTTGTGTTTTGTTTTCTTTCTCATTTTCCCCTTTTTGACCTGATTTTTCTTGAGCAGAATGATAATTGTAGAAATAAATATAGAAGAATTGCACATTCTGACATACATTGGATTGCTTGTCATGGAGGGGAGGGCGTAGAGAGAAAGAGGGGGGAATTTGGAATCAAGGTTTTGCAAGGATCAATGTTGAAAAATGATCCATGCATATGTTTTGAAAATAAAAAGCTTTAATAAAATAAAAATTTGATAAAAAAGAGAGATGAAAAAAATTGTTGATTTGATACTTATAGAGATGGAAGAGGTCCTAAAGGTCACTGAGTCCAATCACTAAATTTATAGAGAAATGAAATGATTTGCCCAGAGAAACACAATTAGTAAAAGTGTCTGAGGTAACATCTGAACCCAAGTTTCCTGACTCTAAGATCAGTGGGATCACAGCTAACTAAAACTTAGCTTTTCTCAGTCTCAGTTTCTTCTACTGTAAAATGGAGAAAATCTTCAGCAATACTATAAAACCTCATTGAGGTGTTATCCACATGAAATGACTTTAAATAAAGTGCTTTTCAAACTTTAAAGTGCCATATAAATGCCAGTTATTACAGTTCTCCTTAGCATCTCTTCCTTGGCAACTTCTGAGCTTTAACTTTCAGTTCTATGTAGGTCATTCCTAAGTTTATGTGTCTCTCTAGCTCTGACCTTACTTTGAGTTCCAGACTCCCATTTCTAATTATGTGCTGCTCATCTTCACCTGTATTTTTTTTTTTTTGCCGCAAGTTTAGGATCAATATATCCAAAGCTAACCTCATCATTCTCCATTACCACCCCCAAAAAGAGAGAGCCCATCAACCAGTCTGCCTCCCAGGTGGACTAAATTCCCTATTTTCATAAACAAATGATATCACCATCCACTTAGTTACTAAAAGTCCAGAACTTTGGAGGCTTCTTTGACTTGCTTCTCTCTTCTTGTTCTGATCCCTTAAGTATACCCTGAAACTTTTTTGTGTGTCTTTGTTGCCATTCCTTTGACCTAGATGCCTTGTCACCCTCCCTCACCCTGTACGCTTTTTCCTGTCCTTCAAGGCCTACCTTAAATTCTACCTTATTCAAGAAGCCTTTCTGGATCCCCCCTCCAAATAAAAATGATTTCTCTCAGCATAGAATTCCATAGTATCTAGACCTTTCCAGATATGCATCATATTCTGCCTGTTATATTTATCTTGACATAATAGAAAGAATAATGAAGTTGGAGTCTAAAGCCTAGAGTTCTACCACAACCCCTCTCACTAACTCATTGCATGATTGTGGCTCCAAGGTCCTGGCTCTGTCTTCTAATTTATAAAATGAAGAAATTGAACTCTGAAGGTCTCTCTCATCCCTCCCAGTATTAAAAGCCTATGACCTCTCTAGGTTTTATTTATTTATTACTACACCTTGTACTTGGAGGCAAACTGTCTTTTTCTCTTTTGTGTCCCTCTTAGGTATGCAGGAAAGATCTGATGAATAAATGAACTTGTGCCTTTGTATATTTGTGTGTGTCTAGGCCTGGGTCTGCCTATAAGCACGTGTGTGAGCGTGTGGGGGTGGGAGGCAGTGCTGGAGCAGCAGATTCTGTCAGGGCTGGGAACTGCTCTTTCTCCTCCCCTCCCAGCCGCCTGCTTCCCTGGGTTTGGCAATGTTAGAAAGGGAAATTGCTGAACAGATTGCAATTAAGGGGGATGGAGAGAGAGAGTGAGAGAGAGGCACAGAGACCCTAAAATGCTACTTGACTGAGTAATAAATTGTGTTTTACCCCAGAGCCAATCGGGCACCTCAGGGACAGGGCTAATTCCAAGAAGTAGCTGAGCTGTTGGCTGAGGCTGCTGGTTTCACCCAAATTGTGGATCAGACGCACAAGAATAAGAACAAGACTCGTTCTTGAGGACCAGAAGTGTGAGAGACAAAACATAGTAAGTCTGTTCTGGAGGCAGGACTAGCAACTCTGTACTTCAGTCTCTGCCCTTAGTGGAGAAGGATGGGAAGCATCTTCTCTCCTCTCCTCCCTCATTCCTCTTTTACACCCTGCCCTTTAGAGGCTGGGAACCTGTCTCGTTGGTCTGAGTGGGTTTGGGACCAATAAGACCACCGAAAGGACCAAGATCTGTGATGAGGATGGTGGAGCGATATGAATGATGATCAGGGAGGTGAGTCACATGGAAAGCTTTTCTAGCTCTCCTACCATCACACAGCCTTGTAGAATGATCTACAAATCTGGAGACCTGAGTCCTAATTTTAGGATCCACGATAGAGTGAGAGGACTTGAGTCCACACTGGCCAGCTGCGTGCCCTTACCCAACCACTTATTCTTTGTGCCTCAATTTTGCTTGTATAAAATGTGGATGTTATATGAAAGAGTGTTCCAAATCACTATTGATCAGAGAAATGCAAATTAAGACAACTCTGAGATACCACTACACACCTGTCAGATTGGCTAAGATGACAGGAACAAATAATGATGAATGTTGGAGGGGATGTGGGAAAACTGGGACACTTATACATTGTTGGTGGAGTTGTGAAAGAATCCAGCCATTCTGGAGAGCAATTTGGAACTATGCCCAAAAAGTTGTCAAAATGTGTATACCCTTTGATCCAGCACTCTTACTATTGAGCTTATACCCCAAAGAGATCTTAAAGAAGGGAAAGAGACCTGTATGTGCCAAAATGTTTGTGGCAGCCCTTTTCATAGTGGCTAGAAGCTGGAAAATGAACAGATGCTCATCAATTGGAGAATGGCTGAATACATTGTGGTATATAATACTATGGAATATTATTGCTCTGTAAGAAATGACTGGCAGGATGAATACAGAGAGGCTTGGAGAGACTTACATCAACTGATGCTGAGTGAAATGAGCAGGACCAGGAGATCATTATACACTTCAACAACAATACTGTATGAGGATGTATTCTGATGGAAGTGGATATCTTTGACAAAGAGAAGATCTAATTCAGTTCCAATTGATCAATGATGGACAGAGTCAGCCACACCCAGAAAAGAAACACTGGGAAATGAGTGTAAATTGTTTGCATTTTTGTTTTTCTTCCCAGGTTATTTTTACCTTCTGAATCCAAGTTTTCTTGTGCAACAAGAGAACTGTTTGGTTCTGCACACATATATTGTATCATGTTTAACATGTATGAGACTGCCTGCCTTCTAGGGGAGGGGGTAGAGGGAGGGAAGGGAAAAAGTCGGAACAGAAGGGACAATGTTGCAAAAATTACCCATGTATATGTTCTGTCAATAAAAAGTTATAATAATAAAAAAAATAGGAGAAAAAAATGTGGATGTTAGACAAAGTAATCCCTGAGGTTCCTTCCAAATCAAATAGTAAATTTTATGACTCCTTTCCTTTACTATTCTCTGTGAAGCCAAGCTGGGAGGAGGCTTCCTCCACATTTGACACCTAATACCTTATGCTGCATCTGAGAAGTTTAGCGACCCAATGGAAAGTGACATGTTTGGACTGCAAAACCCAGTGCTGATTCTGAGAAGCAATTCCCTGTGGCTGGTGGGAGGCCCAGGGAGGAGGGGAAAATCCTTCTGTGGTAGAGGGCTATGAGGATGCCTGGGGTCTGGCCGCCCTGAACACAGCAGGCTGAGGATTGCTGCCTGCCACCAAATGGGTGACAACTGGCCTTCTGAAAAAAACACCTTAAAAGACAGACACCTAGAGGTTGTGAAAAGGGACAATGTTCCAGGCCCCTCCCTTCTGTTTCCTTAAAGAGCACAACACATTCCAAGCTGCCCTTATTTCTACTAGATTTATTTGCTATTTTTTTGACAGACATCTAAATTATACATTGAGTTTTCCACATGACCAAACCCCTTGTCCCTCCCTTTGATTATCATTTTCCAAAGGGCCTATAAAAATGGGCTTTTAGATGGCTTAGACTGAGTCCTGAAACCACAAGGAACCGAGCGGCTAAAAATACAAGGAAAGAAAGGCTTGTCTCTGAAAGAAGGAAAGAAAAATAAAAGTTGACTCCAATGACAATAAAGCAAAGTGTGCTGGCCTTGGTGACATGGCATTTCCTGGGGGTTCCCAGCTGCCCCTTGGAGCCCAGCCTGGGCTGATCAGGAACAGCCAACCATTGAGGAAAGGAGGATTGGATATCAAAGAAATAGCTTCCACTTGAGAGAATAAGAAAATTTGTTGAAATCAAGGGAAGACCGAAGCAGAGAATGAGGGAAGGGGTTAGGAACATGTCCTCCCAGCAGCTGCCCGGAGCTTCTGACTTCTCTAACCCTGGCATAACATTTCTAACCGTTGTAATCACTGACTTTCAGCTGTGCTCTGACATGTTCCCCTGCTCAGCCCACATCAATGACATCCTTGTTTCCATAGTAACAATCGGATAGCAAAGGGGAGGGGGTGCACTGCTACAGGCCAGGGCAAATGAACCCAAAGTAACTGGCTGCTGGGGGTGGGGGAGAAGGGCATTCTAGTTTTTCCTACCATTGGTTTCTATGGTAGAAATGCCCTAGTTAACCCAGAGAGGACCTTTATCCAATTTATTCATATTTCTCCCCCCCTCCCAATACATACACCCCAAGGATCAAATGAAATTGTACTTGAATCTCTGTCTTTAACTTTGCCTTGAATGGGAAAATTTGTAATCCTTCTTTTACAGGGGAAAGGAGGAGAATGCAAAAAAAAAAAAAAAAAAAAAAAAAAAAAAAAAAAAAAGTTTTTATAATAGAGGCTTTAAAAGAAGCTTAAAAAAACCTCTTTATTTGGTGCCTTGTTCCCCTGCCCCAAGATGAAGACTGGTAACTCCAGTAATTACTTTGCATTTTATTAAAAGAGCTACCCAGGAAAGTTACAAAAGGTGGCTGAGCTGGCTGAGGATGTGGGAGGGTGCTTTAAAAGCAGCTTTGTAGGCTGGTGATAAAAGTATGAAAATATTTTAGAAATGGTACATTGCTGCAGCCAAAGTCAAAGCTACATATTTTAAAATCAGCAATCACACCCCATGCCCCATGGGCTTTTGGGAATACCTGCATCACTGGAGTTGAGAGCTGCACCACTAAGCTGGTGTGAGTGGGGTGGGGGTGAGATTCTAGTTGGCTTCCAGGCAGGCAGCTGTCCTCCCTCAGCATAGGGACCATACAACAGATTAGAGGTGAAATGACATCCCAGGAGGAGTCCTGCATTGAGTGACTTTTATCAATATATGCATGACTCAGCAGGCCATCTTTTTGTGGTTGGTGGGGGATGAGAATTAGCAACATCCTCCCCACCCCCAACCTTTTAAAAATTGATGTTTCAGTTTCATATGCAAAGCTCTTTCCCAGAAAGATGGATGGAGTCCATGGTCCCGGGGTTGTGGAGCTGGTACTGAAAGTCAGCAGGTTTGCCAGTTTGCCTCTGACTTGGTCAGAACAGGCCACCTCTGAGGATGAGAAGACAGCTGGTCTCTTTAGCCCATTCAACTTTCCACTATCCTGCTGGGACTTAAGGGGCAACTGCAGGGAGAGTTAATGTGAGGAAGACTGTTTCCACTAGAAACTGGACCGAGTATCTCAAATTCATCCTGCTCCAGGGCAGCCTAATGAAGGAGGTGTGGTAGCTCTGTGATAGGTGCTCTGATTAAATTGGGGACTTTTCTTAGGGCAAGAAAAAACAAACTCTCCTAACAGCTCTGAGCCACAGATTCCCTTCCATTCTCCCATCAGTCTCATGACCAACCACAGCGGGCCCTTTAGAGTGAGGCTGGGAGCTTGGTTTTCCTGGATGTGACCTCTGGAATCAGTGAACCAGTGTTCTAACAGCAAATCTTTTCCACCCTCATCCCACTCCACAAAGTTGCTGCTCTGTAAAAATTGATCTCTTCTGAAAAATCGATCTGTGCAGCTTTTCTCTGTGGAATGGGTTCACAGTAAAGAGGTATTTATTTTTAAAAATCTGATTCCAGGGGCCTATTGTAATCACTTAAACACAGAATTCTTTGAGCTTTAGAAATCTCTTCTATAGGAGCACCACAGAGAGGCCAGCTAAGCTGAGTCGGCTGCTCCGTGCTCCACTGAACTGGAGAAGTCTGTTTATGCTAGCCTTCACCCTCGATCAGAGAGCTGTTTAAGGACTTTTTAATTTTTCTAGAATTAAACCTCCCACCTTCCTTACATTCCAGTTGTCATTACTGCCAGAGCCCTAAGAAGTTGCTTCTTTGGGCTGCTGGAGGTGGGGGGAGGTTCAATTCTGTAGTGACTTGTTTTCAATAAAGTGTGTTTTTTTTTTTTTTTTTCCATGCCCAAAGGGGGAGGATTACATGCACATTCTCCTACCTGCATGACAAGATGGTTTAATCATCTGCTACTCCTCCCCCCAGCTTCAACACAGGCAGAATGCAGCACCAGCTCAATTGGTGATGGGAAAAATCTGACCAACACCAGAGAATGTTCTGTGTGGTTTCCAAACCACTAGGGGAATCCAGGGAACAGGTCAGTGAATAAATGAACTCGGCATAAGCTTTTTTTCTTCTCTTTTTTTAAAGCCCACTGGAATGGTCTAAACTGCTCTGCAATCTCTTGTTCATTTAAAAGATCTCATTTTCTAATCATGTGCTTTGAGACATTTAATACTATTTCAATTATGCAGAGGAAATAATGTAATTCCTTTATTTGAAAAATGATACTGAACCTCAGAGATCAGTTAAACCTACTACTGGAATGGGGATTCTTTTTTAGACTGTGCTGTTCCCTCTCTTTAAACAGCTGTAGCTGTACACAGATGGTCAGAAAGCAGCAAATGAGTGTTTTCAGGACAGAACTCAGCTCCCGCAGCTCCTGTGTTTCCATTCATCTAGATTTTATTTCTTCTTAGCATTGACGTTTTTGCAGACCCAGTTCATGCCGTCCTTTGAGGGAAACATGTACAGAGAAAGGCAATTTGTTAGTTGAGAGAGGCATGGAATGCCCAAAAGCAGTGCTGTCAGAAAGCCAAGTCTTTTGTGCCCTCCCCTCCCTGACCACCAGCCCAGAGGCATCTGTCCATGAGCATGGCAAGTCTCCCTCTTCCCTTTCATAGGGGTCTTTTGGGTTTCCCTGGCCTCAGTATGGCTGGGAACTAAGTCTCCCCGGGGATGGAGGAGGAGGGAAGGCTGGCAGCAAGTGATAGTGACCTCTTCTGGTCAAGCAGGGAGGGGCCCACAGGAACAGAGAAGAGAGAATGAGCTCCTTCTTTAGGAACTGAATGAGGGTACCCATTGTATGAACTTTGAGATGGGTCTTTGGGAACTCCCTCTGAAAAAATAAACACATCTGCCTAGATACATATCCCATGGAGGCACTATTAGGAAAGAATTCCAGTAATTTTTTAGCTTTTTTTTTTTTTTTAAAGATGACCTTTGCTATGGCCATTAGATGCAATAAGTCCCTTCTCTGATGCCTCGGTGTGTTTAGTGTGACAGAGTACACTTGGGGTAAATTAAATTTCTTTCGGAGAAAACAAACCAACTTCAGTATGTGTGGCTAGACAAGACACTGGTACATTGTACATTTCTTTCTTTTCGTGGTGCAGTACGGATCTGTTTAAAAGAAATTGGCCAGATTATCATAGCTCTAAGCACTACCAGACAGAAAAAACGGTGGAGGAAGGTTCACTTACTTAAAGGTACAGCAACCTTGAGAGTGTCCTTTTCAAGAAGACAGCAGAGTAAGATAAGTATAAATTGTTATGCTGAAAGCCAACTACAAATTCAGCACCGAAGCAGAGACCCAGCTCACCCCTCACAGCCTGCTACAAACCTTTTCAACTACTCTAGGAATGACATTAGACTTCTTTTTCTTCTTTTTTGGTCTTTCCAGCCTTCAAAAGGATGCTGAACATTCTCAGCAGCAAAGAGTAAAATCAGACTAGGTTCCTATCTTGACTCCTCCCTTCATCTGCAGTACATACTATCTAAAGCCCTAATCACATTTGCACACATTGGGGCATATATGACAGCAGAGTTCTGCATTCATTGTGACTGTAGGTCTATTTGCTGAACCAGAACAGCTGAGACAGCTTAAAGTAATAAATATCAGCTGACACCCTGGGCCTTTCAGAACACTAATCCCATAAACAATACATCACTGCAAAACAACAAGCAGCCATCCTATCTCCCCACTAATCTGGCCATAACCTGAATTTACAGTGATTAGAACTATGCTCACTGCCTTTAAAGAACTCCAGAGGAGAACCAGATCATTGGAGAATAGTCCTGATGACTACAGTCAAGACAGATTTTTGATGGGCTTTTGCCATGGCTGGAAGCCCAGCAGCAGCATCCAGGGAGCAGGGGAAATAATGACAAAGTTCAAGGCAGGAGAGAAGTGAACTTAATGTATTTTCAACATACAGCTGGTCAGCTTAACGTACTTTGAAAGGTGAATGATGGTTTTAAGGCTATTTTCTGAAAGTAATTAATTTAAAGAGCATATATACTTTTAGTATCTAACTGGTTTCCAAGGGAAAAAAAAAAAAAAGATTACCTGCCAGGAGACAAAAGGGAGGATTTTCAAATCAAAGCACAATAAGATAACCATCTTTTCTTTAATGGTACTACTCAATAACTTACATTAAACTTTTCATCTTTAAACTCCAGTGCAAACAATGAGAAAAACGGGCACCTCAGTACCAGTCTCCACCATGGGTTTTTTTTTTTTTTTTTTCTCTTTTAAACCAAAATGTCTCCCTGTTGAGATGAAGGATGGTCATCCCAAACACCACATTTTGGGTTTCTGGTTAGGTAAATTATTACTGGGAGGTTTTTTTTATTGTACTATATGTGATTATGCAGAAACTGAACTAATAATGTCAGCAAGGAGCTGGTGAAATGTTTATTCAGCTGCAAGAAACCCAAAGGGAGGGTACAGGCACTACAGGTCATACATGTAAGAGAGAGAGAGAGACAAGGAAGATACCAAAGAGCAGAGCTGAGGTGGCCATGCTCCTTTTAAAGTGTCTTCAGTGCCACTGGAAGCACAATCCTGTCCCTTACTATCCCTGTGCTACTGGGTTAGCAAAGATGGAAGGAAGCCTGGGTTCTGATGCTTATTTGCAGCATAAAAGCCAAGAAATCACCAGCATCCACATCATCTTCTATATTCCTCATTCAGGTGGGTGGTAAAAGAGCTCTTTTGTTCCCAAAGCCCCCTGAGGACCATTGCTGTTCCTACTTACTGAACAACAATTTTAAAGAGAAACTTGAAAAGATGGAGTGCATTGGTGCAAAGTGAAATAAGCAGAACTAGGAGTAGAGAGACACTGGAAGACCTGAAAGGAGTCACTTTGTAATTACTCAGGGTACCAACTTTGTTAGTATTACCATTAGTTAGGGACATTAATGGTGGATTCCAACCAGGACCAAAAAGTGGATAAGAACTTTAGGAGTGCATGGTACCATGCTACAATTATGGAAATGGTTATTTTTTTCCTTTTCTCTTCCTTTATCTTTCAGTACTGAACAGAGAATCTCTGCTTTTAAATATGGATGGTTTTTCTGTTTTCCAGTGTGTGGGTGCCAGGGTGTTCCCCTAGGTTCAGGGCAGGGCCTAGCCACTAATCACCAAACCTCCTACTTGCCAAGCATCCATATATTTGCCAAGTATCCATATATCTACATGTTTACATAGGTATACATTTACCATACAAACTGCCAGTACAAAAGTCAAGGAAATATGAGAAAAGCTCGCATGAGATGGAGTCCACTTCCTGCTCAATATTTTTCTGAACTATTTGGGGAGCAAATATGTTAAGCCTGAATTAATTTAGATTAGCCTTTAATGAATAAGTGAAATTAATAAATGTTAAGGGTTTACTATTTGCAAGGCACATGTTGTATGGCCTTACTTTTGAAATAGATATAGTCTAAAGTATAACCAATATTAAATTACTTGCTGTCTTAGGGAGGGAGAAAATAATTTGGAATACAAAATCTTACAAAAATGTATGTTGAAAACTATTTCTACATGTAATTGAAAAAAATATTATTAAAAGAAAAAAAAAGCAAGGATAATAATCATTGATAGCAAAGTTAAAGCTAAAGTGGATTTAATCAAAAGAGAGAAATAGGGAAACTACATTATATGTCAGCCATATTAATCAATATTATTTTAGACTCTTTAAAATAACTAAATAATAACATTGGAATATTGCTATAGCATAGGAAGTTGGTAGATTTTGAAGAAATATGGAAAGACCTATATAAAGGATGATGTTCTCCACCTTTAGAAAAAAAGGATAAACAAGCATAATATGGCCTTAAGATGTCTATGAATATAAATATATATGATTACAGATATTTACGTATATGTATGTGTATATGTGTGTATACACACACACACATATATATACACATATACATAAAGAAATAGATATAGTACAAATGAGCTAGGGAGGATTTCAGAGGAGATAATTGTATATGTTTAACATATATTGGATTACTTGCAATTCTTCTATACACATTTCCATAATTATCATGACTAGCAAATTTTTATAATGGTATATGATCTATACTTTAAAATCAACTTTGCAGATAAGCACAAATTATTCATTAGCTTAGAATTTTTCTTTTTCTTTGGATGATTCTTTACTTTTCCATGCATCAGCTAACATTTTAATTTTTCTTCATTTACATTAAAAAAACAATTTTAGCGTTCATTTTTTAAAATTCTGAGTTGTAAATTTTTTCGATTACATGAAACAAAAAGGTTTTGCATAAACAAAACCAATAGAAATAAAATTAGAAGAGAAGTAGGTAAATGGGGGGAAATCTTTGTAGCAGGTTTCTCCATTACAGGTCTCATTCCTAAGATATTTTTATAAATTCAAAGCAATGCCCAATATAAGAGCCATTTCCCAACTGATAAATGGTTAAAGGATATGAATAACTTTCAAAGGAAGAAACGTAGGCAATCAATAATCACATGAAAAATACTTTAAATCACTAATAGAGAAATGCAAATTAAAACAACTTCTGAGATTCTACCTTATACCCATTGGATCAGAAAAGCTAACTGAAAAGGGGAAATAAGTGCTAGACGAGTTGTGGGAAAACAGGTACATTAATGGACTATTGGTACAATTTTGAACTAGTTTATCCATTCTGGAAAGCAATTTCAAACTATGTCTCAAAAGCTATTAACTGCCCATTATCTTTTGATTCAGTAATAGTTGCCAGTAGGTCTGTATGCCCCAAAGAGATCAAAGAAAGAGAAAAGAAGGTATATGTACAAAAAATATAGCAGTTCTTTTTATAGTGACAAAGGAATAGAAATGGGGGTTGCCCATCAATTGTGAATAGTTGAACAAGTTATGGTATATGAATATTATTTAAAATAATAATTTTATTTTTAAAAATACATGTAAAGACATTTTTCAACATTCAATCTTTCAAAACCTTGTGTTTCAAATTTTTCTCCCTTCCTGTCCCTCTTCCCTGCCCCTCACCCCAGTCAGAAAGTAATCCAATATAGGTTAAACATATGCAATTCTCTTAAGCATATTTTCTCCATTTGTCATGCTGCTTGAGAAAAATCAAATCAAAAGAGAAAAAAACAAGCAAAGAAACAATAACAACAACAACAACAAAGGTAGAAATACAGTGTTTTGATTCACATTCAGTCTCTATAGTTCTCTCTCTGGATGCAGATGACTCTTTTGATCACAAGTCTATTGGAATTGCCTTGAATCACCTCACTGTTGAAAAGAGGCAAATCCATCGAAGTTGATCATCATGCTTTTCTGAAATCAGCCTGTTCATCATTTTATATAAAAGAATAATATTCCATTACATTCATTACATTCATATACCATAACTTATTCAACCATTCCCCAACCCATAGGCATCCCATGCCACTACAAAAGTTTTTGTACATGTGGGTTCTTTTATGATGATGTCTCTGGGATATAGACCCCGAAGAGACACTGCTGGATCAAAGGGCATTGCATAGTTTTATACCATAATTCCAAATTGCTCTCCAGAATGGTTAGATCAGTTCACAATTCCACCAACAAGTATTTTGCTCTAAACCCTCTAACATTTTAAATTATCTATTCCTATCATCTTAGCCAATCTGAGAGGTATGAAGTGGTATCTCAGAATTGTCTTAATTTGCAGATGAAATACTATTATGCTGGTGGTAAGAAATGATAAAGGGTCATGAAGATTCAGGCATGACTGAAAAGATTGAGCAACAATAGTTTTAGAGAAACCTGAAAAGATGGAGTGCAATGATGTAAAGTGAAATAAGAAGAACTAGGAGATTAATTTATATAATTACAACAGTATTGTAAAAACAGCTCTGAAAGACTTAAAGACTATACTCAGCACAATGACCAATCACAATCCCAAGGAACTCACGATGAAATATACTACTTACCTCCTGATAAAAGGATAATAGCCTCAGATTACAGATTAAAACTTTTTTGGGGGAGAGATAAAGGCCATAGGGGGAACAGTTGTGAACTATTTGAGAATTTGCTTTGTTTGATTTTATATGTTTGTAAAAAGGGATTTTGTTTTTCTTTTTCAAATGGGGGAAGGTAGAAAGTAAAAGGTAAAGAATTTGGACTTGAAAATAAAATAAAATTGAAATAGAAAAAAAGAAATAGTTACAATGCATTAGTTTATGATTCAAGTCTATTAAAACCATTATTTGCAGTGGGGTGAGGTGAATTTGAGTTCCCTCCAAAAGTTGGAAAATAGTTCCATGGCAGTACCTAGCATTTATGCCTTAATTTAAAACAGGTTTAACTAATTTTCTTCTAGTTTGCCTTCCCTCTCCCAAATGACAACGAATCTCCCTGTTCCCTACTCTTTCTAAAGTTAAATGGATTTTCTTCATTTCAACAAAACAGACTAGAAAGAGATGCCACATTAAGCCTCTACATAGCTCTCAAGCTTTGAGTTCAAAGGAGAGAAAGAACTGAATTATACCAAATCACCACACTAATCCCTGGAAGAGAAGGGCCTTAGAGAACACAAATATGTGTGGCTGTGATCTAACAGTGGCTTTCCATCTTATTTTGAGCATCTTAGAGGAGTCTCTGACTATCCTACTCTTTTAATGTGTGTTCTCAGAATATCATTTTCCCATTGTTGGCAGATGTATCAAAAACCACAGGTGGGTAGGACTGTTTTTTAGTCATGATGATAGCCTTGTCACATCAACAAGCATTTTAAAAGAAGAGGGAGCCCCTTTGTCTATAGAAATGTGACTTTTCTCTCATAGCATCATCAGAATCCTTGGGTTAAGAAGCAGCTTCAGGCAACATTGATATTATACTGGAGGGGGCAGCTAGGTGGCGCAGTGAATAGAGCAGCCCTGAATTCAGGAGGACCCGAGTTCAAATATGATCTCAGACACTTAATACTTCCTAGTTGTGTGAACCTGGGCAAGTCACTTAACCCCAGCCTCAGGGGGAAAAAAAAAAAAAAAAAGATATTAAACTGGGGTGTCCTTGATGATACTTTTCAAAAACAGTCACTATGTGTTCCATTCCACCTCCTTCCCCACCCAAAAACTTAAAACTGCCTTGAATCATCAATCAGTGTGCTGGAGGCTAATAAGAAATAATGTTCAAACTTTCAATAAGGAATTCAAGTTTTATTTTAATACTGGTTTATGCAATTTGGCAGACCAACATCTCACATTGTATACCAAGATAAGGTCAAAATGGATATATAATCTCAATATAAAAGGTGATATGATAAGTAAATTAGGGAACATGGAATAATTTACCTGTCACATCTCTGGCTAAAGGAAGAATTCTTGACCAAACAAGAGAGTGTTATGATATGTAAAATGGATAATTTTGGTTACATTAAATTTAAAAGTTTTTGTACAAACAAAACTAGCACAGCCAAATTCGAAGAAAAAGCAGGAAATGGTGGGGAGAGAGAGGGATTGACAACTAGTTTCTCTGATCAAGCTCTCATTTCACAAATATAGAGAGAACTGAGCCAGATTTACATGAATACAAGTTATTCCCCATTTGATAAATGAACAGGCAGTTTTCAGAAGAAGAAATCAAAACCTCTATTGATTAGAAAATTGAAAACTAAAACAATTCTGAGGTATTACTTCACACTTATCAGATTGGCTAATATGACAGAAAAGAAAAATGTCAAATGTTGGATGAAATATGGGAAAATTGGGACAATAATGTACTGCTGGTGAAGTTGTGAACTGATCCAACCATTCTGGAAAGGAATTTGGAATTATGCCCCAAAGAGCTATCAAACTGCACATACCCTTTAATCCAGCAACAGCACTATTAGGTTTGTCTCCTAAGGAGACTTAAAAGAAAAAAAAAAGGGATAAAGGACCTATTTGTACAAAAAATATAGGGGCAGATAAGTGGAGCAGTGGATAGAGCATCAGCCGTGAAGTCAGGAAGCTCTGATTCGTATCTGGCCTCAAAAACTTAGTACTAGCTGTGTGATCCTGGGCAGGTCACTTAACTCCAATTACTTCAGAAAAAAAAAAAATTATAGCAGCTCTTTTTGTGCTGGCAAAGGATTGGAAATTGAGCGGCTGCCCATCAATTGGGGAATAGCTGAACAAGTTGTAGTGGAACACTATTGTACTATAAGAAATGCTGAGAAGGATGCTTTCAGAAAGACCTGGGAAGACTTACATGAATTGATATAAAGTGAATTGAGCAGAACCAGGAGACCACTTCATAGAGTATAGCAATATCATATATAATCAACTGTGAATGATTTATCTCTTCTCAGTAATAAAATCTTTTGTAACATGGCTAATATGGAAATATATTTTGCATTATTGCACATAAGTAATCTATAGCAAACTGTCTTCTTAAGGAATGGAGAGAATTTACAATTCAAAATTTTTAAAAATAATGCTAAAAATTTTTTTTTGAATGTAAATAAAGAAAAATAAAAATGTAACATTTACATTTTATTTAACATTTTTATTACCTGATGCTTGGAAAAGTAAAGATTCACTCAAAGAAGAAGAAAAACTATAAGCTAGTGAATAATTTGTGCTTATTTGCAAAGCTGATTTTAAATTATGGATTGTATATCATTAGAAAGATTTGCTAGTTATGATAATTGTGGAAATATGTATAGAAGAATTGCACATGTTTAACATATACTGGATTACTTGCTGTCTGGGGGGGGTAAAGGAGAGGAAAAAAATTTGGAATACAAGGTTTTGCAAGGGTGAATGTTGAAAATTATCTATGCATATGTTTTGAAAATTAAAAGCTTTAATAAAAAAAGAAAAAAAAGATTTGCTAGTGATCCTTCCTAATATCAAAGTGTCCATGTGATAATATCAGTAAAATAGATATCTACACAGGCTCTGGTCATAAGATTTAGCAAAGAGAGAATCTTTTTTAGAAAATTTGATTTTGGTAAAGTAATCATGGACTACCATATGCTTAAATTCAAAGTTATTTGGAATTTGGGTGGGGTGTCTAAATGTGAATGAAAGTGATATGGGCCAATGTTATCAGATACTGCTTTCTAATGGCCACAGATTAGGCTAAAACTTTCAGTCTCTAAGAAGAGAGACAAAGATGAACAGTAAGGGACATTTTAATTCAAAATTCAAGTCTAATTTGTAGAAAGAGAAAACTTGACAAAAAAGCTGGTTTTACTACATTTCTGGCTGTCTTTAATCTGGTTCATTTGTTCCTTATTTTCTAAACATCTAAAGAAGAGCAACAGAAAAAAAAAAAAGTTCCTATGCTAAATGTCATAAATTGGAAAATGCCTCAATAGCAGTTAGCTTAGGCACCGTTATAAAGGAGCTGAGAAGTAGTTCCAGATTCAGTGTCTACAGATATAGTTTCTTCTCTTTTAACCCTCACTTATTTGACATAACTGAATCTCCTGTTACTTCTCTTCTGGACCACTGTCAATGAGTTCCAGGACTAATCTTCTCTCCCTACTTCCTGTCCCTTTTACCTCCTTTTTGCTCTTGACAATTTCCCATAAAAACTTGCCTTTATTCTATGATGGCTCTAGATCACAGTCACCATAAATCAGGAAAAGCAAAAGCACTTCAGATGTAAATCAAAGTCTCAATTGAAGCCCCCAAAGTCAACGTTATCATCTAGAAAGGATGTTGATGAACGATACACCTTATTTCCTTTTTCTGGAAGCACTAAATATATTCTCTTTGATAATATTGGGAGCAAGGCCCAGAATTCTATCTCATCATCCTGCCCTTTTAAATTCCAAAATACACCATTCACTTTTTAAAATTCTTTTTCAACTAATTATATGATCCACCCAATTCCAATTAAGTCCAATGGCGAGTGTGCTCAGAATCCAACACATAAGTTTTCTTCCCACTCCAGTGTGGCCATAATTTGTCAGAATTAGAGAGTGTTATAACACAAAAGATACCAAGGATACAATTAGAGAAATACTGTTTTCAAAGCTGTATAACAGATAGATATTGCAGGTTACCATTTTTCTGGTTTTCACATAGGCCTTTGGGGTCATGAGTGTGGTGCTTGGCAACGTTACCTGACCCACTTATTGTCTGGTCTTTGTGGCTGTTATTAGGCAACCAATATCAAAGGTTAGCTTTCAGGGGAAGAAAAACAGGATGCTTTTACACAATAACAGTCTCAAAGTGTATCCAACTAATACAATTTACTAAACTTTATAGTTATTTTCTTAGTAAAGTGTTTTACTTTTAAACACAATAACCTTCAGGCTTGATGAACAAAAAGCATTAAAGGCCCACAATTTTAATGAGCAAAGCCAGAAGGGAATTAAATGACTTAAGTGATTTGATAAAGTGGAAAACGAGAAAATGACTGAATGGGCAAAAAGTTTGGTTCAGGGGTATTACCTGGGGGGAAGGGTCATGGTGACCTAGTATGACACAATGAATATGCTTTTCACAGAAAATTGTCAATGACCTTTCTTCAGTCCCAAAAGATTAACGTTAAGGGACAATATTCATCAGATTCCCTTCTTAATTAACATTTTTATTAAATAACCCATTTCAAATAATGGTTAAATTCTCTAAATTTATACCATTCTATTAACCATAATCTAATCTCATTAACCTTGAAATCCCAGTCTTAACTACCCAATTCTATCCACCATGGTACTATCTACTAAACTAATTAAGTGACCTTCAAACTATTCCTTCTCCATAGAAAGTCATTATTTTTCTTGTTCATGGTTCTTTCTTGGGTCTCTTGTGCTGTCTCTTCCTGTGACCTTGGTTCCTGAAGGTCCTGTTCTGAGAAGTTTACTCTTACCAAAGCAGCACCATTCAGATATTTCTTATTCTCGTGTTCCATTTAAATTTATCTTTCCACTCATCTGGATACTCAGCTACCTATAATTTATAATAAATATGCTGTGCACCAAAAAGCAGTGAATTTCTCCATCATGATTTCAAAGTCAAGGGAAGAGAGCATGCTCTATAATTTACCCCTCGTCAACAGTGGAAAGGAAATAAAAGTGGTAAAGATGAATGAGACAGTGATTCAGAGGACTCTAAAGCTACACATTTCGAGTGTTATTCTTCAGAGTTCTTCTTCTAGAAATTCTCCTTTTCTTTTCTTAGATTCTAATGACAGGCATAAGGAACAAGAACCTAACAGTTCAACTCCCTCCCCCCAATCCTAATTTTCCAAATGAAAAGAGATTACAACTATATTATTTACCATTTGCTTCTAAAATCTATTTCTGTAACTCCACCCTTTTGTTTTTCAAACTCCAGAACCCAGTAAACTAGTATTGTGAACTATTCTATCAGAAAAGAATCCCTGCAGAGACTGAGGCTCATCACAACTGGTATAATAGAAGGAACTCTAGCTGAGAGCCAGGAGACACCAAGGTTTTAGTCTCGAATCTATTGTCACCTGTGTGAGTTGGGTAAATCCCTTGACTTCAGTTTCTTCCTTTATAAAATGAGAAGATTAAACAAAATCATCACCAATGTTTTTTTCAGGTCTAAAAACACGATAATTTTAAATGTAGGAAAAAATGCCATCTTCCATGCTTGGTTCACACTAAAGAATATGGATAACTGCTGTCTACCTTAGTTTTTTTTTTTTTTTTTTTTTTTTAAAGCAAACCATGGGTTGTTAAACCAAATTATCACATTCTCACTTCCTTATCCACTGTCTAGAGTGAACTATAATCACCGAAATAGCTCAGAAGATGTGCTGAAAAAATTATGGAAAATTAAGGTGCAGATTTTCAGAAAGTAATGGAGGCCCAAAGAGTTCCAGAGTAAGTAGTGAAGGAGGCCTAAATATTCTGTGGCTAGAATTAGTGCTGTCCCCTGCTGGTAGAGTAGGAGAGAACAGCTTTGTCATGGTAAAGGAGGTCAGCATTCAGGAGTGATTAACTTGTCTTTATTGATTGTTGTGGTCACTTGCCTCATGCAGAGTGAGTTTCCTCTCAAACTTAGAAACTCAACAGAAGTACAGCTGTGGTTAGATGCTGCCTGTATATCACAGCAAAAAGGCAAGTAACAAACCATAAGGAAGAATAGAGACAATTCTAGGAAGTGACTATTTTGCTTGTGATAAAGTCGTCCAGGCAATTTAAAGACAAATCAATGTTAAATATATTAGGTGAAAAGGAAGAATATCAGAAAGGAAATGGAAAGAGGCTGCAGAACATTGATCAGGTACAGAATCTTAGCCTCTTATCCCAACATGTTGAGTTCAAATGCTCAAACACTGTTGTCTAAGGACTTCTATAGTACTGGCATATACCAGGTAAGCAGTAACTATAGAGCTGTTAAGCAGATTAAATGTTGAAAAGGGGAGGATGTCTTAGATCCTCAGGGTTTTAAGATAAAGTTATACCTTAGAGACACTCAGTGTAAATAGTTGTAAATGACTGACTGACTCTAATGATATCTTGTGGAGAGTATCAGGACCTGGAACAATTCATCACTCTTTGGGGATATAGATTCTTGGTTGACAGTTGTTTGATTTTACAAATAATAGAATTAAACAAAAAACAAATTAACAGAATAAATACAATATATGCAAGTCCCTTGTATAAAATATGAGCTATTAAAAGCTTCCCAGTGGAGAAACCAATCAGTAGTAACAGGAAAGATATCAAGGAGAAGAGCAGAAAAGGCAACTAACAGAAAAATAAAAACAATTCTTGACGGTTCTATTATATCTATATCTATATATATTTTAAAAATCTTTAGTCAAGTACTTCAAATTGTTGTGCTTCTGATATATCATACTAATACTACTGTTTTGGTTGTTGAGCAAAAATGTTTTAAAAACTATTAATGCTATCTTAAAATATAGGAATGGATTTCCCTGTCGAAATAATTTCCTTGCTTTTTAAGTTCAGACATTGTCTGAGAATCCCTGTGCTTCTCCTATCACACACTTCCTTGTCATCTCACCTGTACTCCTTCTGCTGTAAGGGCTGAGCAAGACTGGATCTGCCACATCCTATCCCGAATCGTGTGTAGGTTCAGTCCCTCTGCGATCTCTGAGGCAGGGGCTGCGGTGAGCAAATCCTGCTTGTTAGCAAAGATGAGCACGGGGACACCACTTAGCTTTTCTTCATCCAGTAATTCAGCTAGTTCCTGTATCATTTTAGAAAAGGAGGTGAAAATCCACACTTGATTCTGTCAAATCTCATCTTTCCTCTAGTAAGAAAAACATTTAGATATTCAGGAAAGAGATGCAAAAAGGGACACAAAACTAACAGAATTATTTTGATACTACAGTATAAGGAATAATATATATGTCTTTTGTTTCTTTTAATTATTGCTAAAATGACACAGCTATGGTTACAGCTATAGTTTGTTTTATTTGTTCATTTCCAATTTTCCTTTTTTTTTTTTTTTTTTTTACATTTGAATATTTGTCAAGGGAGATTAAATAAATCTTATTTTAGATAAAAAAAATATTTAGAACCAGTGATGGCTTTGAAACTTCCTAAACCACTGCATTTGTACTGCTGAAGAATGCAGCTTTATACCATGTTTTTGTCTATAACTGACAAGTTGCGTTGCCTTTTCATGCCATTCTTGGAAGACTATGAACTTAGACTAATTTAAGTACCTTCCTTAATGGCTATGACTGTTTTAACTACTGTCCTGCTGAAGACATGGACCTATACCCATATCATGTTTACTATCTATGGTGTCACAAAGTTTTATGAGCCTACTTGCAAAGTTCCTGTACTTACATATTTTGTGGGGGAAGAGGAATGAAAGTGATGTTTAATTGCAGGTTGGTTCTATCTACAGTAAATTTTTGCTGGGAAGGCATGCATAATAAGCCTAATTGCCATAAAGATAACATTTCACATAGAATTTATCTTCTTAAAAATCCTATAGTGGCAAGAACTGGAAACTGAATGAATGAATGCCCATCAGCTGGAGAATGGTTGAATAAGTTATGGTATATGAATGTAATGGAATATTATTGTTCTATAAGAAATGATGAGCAGGCTGATTTCAGAAAAGCCTGGAAAGACCTGTATGAATGGATGCTAAGTGAAGTAAATAGAACCAAGAGAACATTGTATATAGCAACAACAAGATTGTGTGATGATCAACTGTGATAGACTTGGCTCTTTTCAATAATGAGGTAATTCAAGGCAATTACAACAGACTTGTGATGGAAAGAGCCATCTGCATTCAGAGAGAGAAAACTATATCGGAACACAGTATTTTCACTTTTGTTGTTGCTTGTTTTTATTCCTCATCTTTTTTTTTTCTTTCACTTTTTTTTTTTTTTTGAGGCAATTGGGGTTCAGTGACTTGCCCAAGCAAGGTCACACAGCTAAGAAGTGTTAAGTATCTGAAGCCAGATTTGAATTCAGGTTTTCTAGACTTTAGGGCTGGTGCTTTGTCCACTTCGCCACCTAGCTGCTCCTTCTTTCACCTTTTGATTTTTATTTTTTTTTTTTGGGGAAGCATAATGAATATGGAAATATGTTTAGAAGAACTGCATGTGTTTAACCTATACTGGATTGCTTCCTATCTATGAGAGGAGGTAGAGGGAAATTTTGAAACACAAGAGTTTTGCAGGGGTGAATGTTGAAAACTACCTTTCCATGCATTTGGAAAAATAAAGAGCTATTTAAAAAAATCATGTGGGAGGGAGCTAGATGGTTCATGAGGTTGATAATATAAGGACCTTCAAGATAAGATACAATTCTTCAGTTTAGTTCTAGCTCAAATAAAAAAAATGTTTATTTGTCACTGTGATATGCTGGGTAGTCTCCAAATGTACGGCGTTTCCTTGTCCTAAAGAAGAAAAGCTATCCCAAATACTGGAATAACACACCAGACCTAGGTTCAGGCTGGTGACCCTATACTGATGTCTGTGTCTTATCTCTCTAAAAAGGTGGACTAGTGAAGAAGTGCATTTATGCTTCATTTAACAGTGGGGGGAAAAATATCCATATCCATTTTATATACATCCCTTCACTTTAAAAAAGCATATATACATACTGTACTCTGTGTTGTGTACTCTTTACAAACAAGACAGAGTTCAAGATGTACATGGTTACTTAGCACCATGTACCATGTATCTGACACACAAGTAGCCTATTTAGGTTATATATTCTAATTCCTGAAAAAAAATTTTTTTTGTTACCCCAAGATCAATTAAGTTAATTTAGAAAGATGTAAAGAAAAACAAACTAAGTTCATTTTTGGCCTCTTTTAAGGGCCTAGAAAAGAATCTGCAAAGATTTTAGTTTTCATATCAAATTCCATTTACTAATAGTCTTATCTGTTTTATTTGATTAATTTTTGTTGTAAAGACCTCCACTAATAGTTTTGGAATCAACTTCTATTTTAGCCCAGCTTTTACAAAGACTATTTTGTTTGAATTATAAAAGTTTTTAAAAATAGCTTCCTAACTCTCAAACATTTAATAAAATAATGGAAAATTAGTTATTTTGGAAATATTTGGACAGAAGAATTATTTACCTGACCCGTCTCTTCAAATCGTTTTCTGTCTGCACTGTCGATAACATATATCTATAAAAGAAATAGGAATGATTACTTTACTTTAGTGATCCCATATGGAAAAACTCAATGCTGCTTCTAGACATGAGTAGAAGATATCAGTTCAATCTTGCACTGAAAAGCCAGGGTGGCAGGTTCACCTCACTTAGGGAAGCAAAAGAAAACAAAATGTCTGGGAAATCTTTTCTCACAAACAACAATATCTAGGAAGTGACAAAAACCAGGGAATGTCTTTGGATAAATGTGATGATATGTGTTGAGATGTAAAAATTAACACAGACAAATCTCAAAAATCATATGGGCAATATTCTTGGAATTAATGTATATGTTATCTTTTAGTGCTTAGTTATCTTTCACATTTACATTAAAAATCTAGTTAGTCTAGCTCAAGGGATGAGATATAGATAACAGGAAAAATTGGGGGGAAAATCTCATAAGAGGATCGGGAGTTCAGTATATATACACTACAAATTTAGAATTTCTTTTGCTACATAATTACAAATTATAATTAAAACAATGCAATAAAGACAAATCTCCTACAAATTTAGAATTTCTTTTGCTACATAATTATAAATTATAATTAAAACAATGCAATAAAGACAAATCTTCTACAAAAGTGTTTTTTAACCAAAGAAATATCAAACCTATCATCTTTAGTAGCACTAAACTACATAAATGTACCTGCAGAAACCAATCTGTATGTGCATCATATTCTGTCCCACGCCTAAACCAGATTCCCTTCTAAAACAAAAGCAAGTAAAATTCTGCTGAATACTGTCAGTCAGGCACCCACAACTAAAAACTGTCACAGAAATGAAGTTCAGTCTAAAACAACTGCAGACATAATTTTTTTCTCCCAAGAATATTTATATCTTCATGTCTGTTTGTGTGTGTGTGTGTGTGTGTGTGTGTGTGTGTGTTTCTTCCCAGGGAAAAACAAAGAGTGAAGAGAGGCACAAAGAATGTTCTGGGCCTTAGAATTCTAAGGTCTTATTGTTATTATAAAATATCCAAAGAAGGCCAACACTCTATTCATAGTGGTACCTCATAAATGTTGAATGGCTGGCAAGTTAATGCAAAACATGAGCTATGAAGGTCCTTCTAACTCAGAGGCTCAGAATAACTATTTTATAGGAGTGCTTCATGTAGAAAGGAAGGAAACATATTGGAATAGTTATAATAATAATATATGATAATGATAACATAATCTCTATATTAGAAGTGAGTAACCATGTAACATGGAGTTGATTTTACTTTTATTTTGGGTGAGAGAGTCTAGACAAGATTGAAATGGATTTCATTTAAGCAATGTACCAAAATGAAGGATATGAAAAATGAGAAGACATCATATCAATAGTGACTAGGAGGAGGGTGTGTCTAGCAGAAAAGACTGCCTAGGTGGTCTTATGCAGGTGACAAAAAAAGGGGAAAAAAAGTTACAAAATTTCAAAACTGAAAAGGGCTCTCAACAATCATCTAGTCTTACTCCATACGTGAAAGAATGCCCTCTATTTCAGCAAGTGGTCATCCAGCTTTTGTTGGATTTGTTTATCAATGTCTTTCCTAAGATGTGGTTCTCATAAATGAAAACAGTATTCCAGATGTGGTCTGATGAAGTCAGAATATAAGACTATCACCTTCTTTAATACAACATGGCATATATCTCTTAAGGCAATCTAAGATTACGTCAATATCACATCATATTGATGATTCATATTGAGGGTATTATCTACTAACCCTTCCCACAAAATCACAGAGGAGAAAAATGTGCTTGTATAGAAGGTATAATATGAAGACAAAAACAAAATACTTATAGTCCATCTCAAATATTATAAGGAGATGGTAGAGAGTTCTAAAAAGTAGAGAGATATGGTCCCAAGAAAAATCCAGAATACTGACTGGCAAGTTCAAAAACTGAGTAAAAACAAGAGTATATCTTTGGTACTGATTTACTGCTAGTTGGTATTTCATACAAATAGTCCCACAAAAACACTTCTGTGCTATGGCAAGTATGTTTCCAAAAGTAGCCATATTGTCCCTCAATCTATACATATGTTTTTCATAGTATTTGGTTTATCATTCAAATCACTTCCAATCACATTTGGAAATGATGGTACCATAATTTTAAGGAGAAGCCTATAAAATGACTATCCTATTTACTAAGAAATGAGTTAAATGAAAAGCAGTGGTCAGGCTTCTCTGGTGTGTTCATTTTATTTTTCTTCAACATTTTGCTTTTTTTTATCCCCACAGATTTCATCTTTTAAAAAATGTTCATCTCCTTATGGGATATTGCCATTTACAAGAAAATACTACTGTTCCTGATATGATCTATTTTTTATTGTCTGTCAACCTTGCCATGTAAAAAACAATCCCCAAACCAATTAAAATAGAGAATCTGGTTTTCAGCTTCAAAGAACTAGAAAAAATAGAAGCTCTGGTACTCTTCTAACTTTGATATTAAAATAGTGTGGATCCAGGCAAACTTATTATTAGCCCTATTTTAAAATCCTAATTTAACTCAGGACATTTGAAATTTTGCCATATGCAAAATTAAGTATACACGTCTTCTAGGAAATGACATTGAAACTCTATTATCATCATGGGAAGGTCAGTAAAAAAGATTTTTATCTGTTGTGATATGGACTCCCATAAGTTTATTCAACTGACATTATCCAATGACTAATCACTGAGGAAATGAACAGAAGATTCTTTTGTTTTTCTTTCTTCTCCCTACTGCTGCCACCTTTTGGCCATTTTACTTCTTGTAAACATCTCTCCACCAAAGGGTGGATACATGGAGAAGAAATGAAACTCACACTTTATTAGTAGCTGGGCAAAAGTTTGAGGAAGGAATACTGAAGCTATTGATTAAAATGAAATTTTTGGATTATCTATAGTTTCCCCAACTGTCCTTTCTATTTATTCCATACCAAAATATGTCTACTGTTTATTGTAGTCTAGAAATCACCTTGTTTCAGAGAATTTGAGGCATATTCGAGAATTCTCAGTGGAGATGAGTAGCAAATGGTTTGATTTGGTTATAAAATGATGAGATACTTTAAGTTATATTTAAAGTTATATTTAAAAGTAAAAATCAATGGAGCTTTGTCATACAAAGCTCTACCTTGAGAAACAGCAGTGGTATATATTTCTATGCTTTCTAATGACCTTGGGAAAAGTGTATCTATCTGCCCATTACTTCTATCACACCTTTTATCTCTCCTCTTCTCTAGGAGTAGAAAATCATGAACCAGATATGTTTCATGCTTTTGATCCTCCCTTAGGAATAATTTGGACTATATTTAGGCATTGTGTTAACCCTTTTAGGCTAATAAAATTTTATGTAGTTCCCTGTGGTGTCCACCTGGTGGGAAATAGTTAAATTACTCTTGAAACCATCTGATTAAGGAAATAGTTTTGGAATCAGATTTTCCTAACTCAAGAAGTAAAGAATTTAAAGCAAACAAATAAAAACTGCATCCCTAGGTGCTGTTAAGTCTGGCAAGGTAGTGCTTGGAGTCTAGCCCTAGGGACCAGGCTGATAACCATGGTCTCACAGGCATTGGAACAACACAAGGTTGAATCTAAATCCAACTGGCTTCCTGATGCTTCAGAAAAAAACTTTCCTCATGTTGCTATGCTGAACTGATTTTTGCTCAAATATACATAGCTTGCTGGGTACATATGGTTCACACAAAATGCTACATCTGTGATTACATTACATCATCTTTGCATTCTGCCTACTAGCTGTTAGATTTATTTAACTTTTAAATTCTTACCCAAGGACCAGGAAATTTTAGAGACCTTTTTTAGGAACCTGACAAATATCTGTACCCTTAACTACCCATCTTCTAGAATTTTCCTTACTTTGCCTTATACCTGCAAAGCATCCAATATAAGCTTTGTTTCTCCCTACAACCTCTCTTTTTAATCTAATGTGTGCTTTTAATACAATTTAAGAATAACACTTAAATGATTAATAAAACAAATACTGTGAATAGGTATTTACTAAGTTTCCTGAGGCTAAGAGCATAGTTTTCTCTCTTGGAAAGTTGTACCTCACTCTACCTCCCTCCTAGCCAATAACCTATTTTTTTCCACACAATTTGGCATCTACACCAGAGAAGTTTTCTTCACAAAAAGTCAGATTATGGTATGGTTCTTACAACAGCGCCTCACATGGAGTAGGTGCAAAATTAATATTTGTTGATTTGATTTTATGATAACAAAATTTATGTTTTGCTATTATCACAACCCAATGAGAATGAAAAATTAATTCTTATAGCATTCTTATTAATTTTTGTAGTAATCATATGAAGCAAGGCTTTTCCCATTTTAGAGATGGATGAAAAGAGCCTCTGAGCTTCATTTTGGTGATTATAGTTAGTGACATTCTGGGATCTTCTAAGTTTTATTTTGCTGCTCAAATCACTGAAGTATGTTTATAAACAGATTATTTGGCCAAGGTGTGGAAGGACACACTATTGTTACCAAGCAACAATAATGTGTCTTTTAAAAGCTATTCCAAGATTGCTTGCTTTACAATCGCCAGTCTTCTGCTGGCCCTGCTAATAAGTTCATGATGATTAATGTTATGGCAGTGGAAATACTGACAATGAGAACATTAGAGTGTTAATGTTTCTAGCACACAGCAGGAAAGGCCTTGAATTAATGCAGGAGTAGGCAGTACTTACAAGTACATCAGTATTTTCAAAATAATTCCTCCAGTATGGCCTGATTTTCCTCTGTCCACCAATGTCCCATACATTCAGTTTAAAACCTTGTGACTGTACACTTTTGATGTTAAAGCCCTGAAAAAGAAAAAGGCAAAAACACCTAGTTAAGTCATGCTTTGGGATTATATTGGTAAAAGATCATATTTAACAGCTTTGGCATCTCCCACTTGTAAGAAGTATTGACAGAGACGAACATAGTACTAATGAAAATCATCTGCAATGAAAATGATACAGAGAAGCTAGCTCATGTACAATTAACCTCACCAATGTTATAGAACCAGTAGCTGATGAAGTACTGACAAAATATTGCTGTCTACCCCATTCTCCAACAGCAGTCCTGCTTGGTTTCCATTTCAAGAAGCAACATGCTTTTGCCACATTTCAGGAGAAGCTGATCACCTGAAATCTCACCACTGTGCCTTACATTTGGATACTCTACACAGTCTCAACTTACTCACAGCTGCCATTCCCCTCTGATCAGAGGGTTGGAGAATAGAGTACTAAACTTCTCCCAAATCTTCCCTTACAGAGGGTTCACTTCACTCCTTCCTAGAAACTCCTTTCTCCATCAGGAGCACTGCTTCACTTTTATTTCACATAATAATCATGTTCCCAGCCAGGCACCCTCTGGAGTTCCATTCTCAATTGCCCTGATTTTTAGTTTCTTTTTGTGCTGTCTTCTCCCATTAGATTGTAAGTTCTTTGAGGGCAGAAACTGGCTCTTTTTCTTATTTGTATCTGGCATGCTAGGTATTTAATAAATATTTATCTAATTGAACTAAATACCTATAGTGTTTACAAGGATGGGAGAATCAAGACAGTAAGACTCAATTTGGATTTGCAACATAGAGAGTGCTATCTGAAGATCTTAGAATGGTAAAGGGTATCAGGAATATGGTTAAACCTGAAAACTTAAGAGAACAGAATGCTAAATTTAAAGAGGAACAAGCACTGTGTGTGAAGAATCAGTTTTTTAAATTATGGTTCAGTATAGAAAGATTTTTTCTATAGTGGATTAAATAGGGTGTAGAAAGAACTAAACTTATGCTACCATGTATGTGGGAGAATAAATTTGCACTTGAATCATATTTTAAAGAACTATGGAGATTTAAAGTTCTGCCAAAAAAGCACACAATGCAACTCTGAATCAAGAAGTCATGCTGTGGGTAGTGGCTGGAGGGGGAAACCTTCGGATCCCTAGAAATAATCTACGTTGTTCTTTTAGAAATCTTTGGTCAACTGGAAAATATGTTGATTTTCAGGAGTTACTGCAATGTAGAGTAAATCATGGTAAGTATCCTGAGTCAGGAATTATAAGGACAAATGAGCAAAAAATTCAAGATTCAGATCACATTTTACAATTAGGATTATTTTATCTCTCTATAAGTGGTACAGTGAAATCAAGATTTTAAAATCTGGTCTGAGGGTTTGCTGCTAGTGAACAGGAAATTTATCTTGCTTAGTAAAAAATAACAGGGCAAAGGAGCTCATTCTGAACATCTGGTAAATTTGCCTACATGCCACTATCACTACTTGAGATCTGAAACTAGGACACACTACATCAGGGGCAGGTGCTACCAGAATCTTCACTACTGAGGAGAGTCACTTGTGTATAATTTATGGTGTTGGTGTTTCTATAAAACTTTAAATGAAACAGAAATAAATGTATGTTTGAATATTGGGAAGACAATGGATAAATAAATGGAGAATGCATTTTAACTCCTTGCCAAAAGTATCTAAAACTGTTCATTTAATAATGTCCCTTTCAAATAGAGATTTTAAATGCCAAAACCTATCAACTACAAAGAGACATAAGAATCCGGGTCAAAATGTATAAAATATGTGCTTTATCTTTTTTCCTGAATATTCATAAAAATTATATTTTCTTCTCTTGTAAGGGCCCAAACACACTAGAGTGTGATTTAAAACATTTCAATATTTTATTTTTCTAAACATATGCAGAGATAGTTTTTAGCATTCACCTTTGCAAAGCCCTGGTCCAAATTTTTCTCCCTTTTCTCCTCCACTCTCCCCCAAACAGCAAATAATTCAATACAGGTTAAACATGTGCAATTCTTCTAAACATTCTCATGCCATGCAAAAAACAAAAACAAAAACCTAAAAAACCAAACAGGTCAAAAGGGAAAAAATACGAGAAAGAAAGAAAAAAAACAACAAGCAAACAAACAACAACAAAAAAGATGAAAATACTGATCCACATTCAGAATCCATAGTTCTCTCTCTGGATGTGGCTGAAACTTTATATCACAAGTCTCTTGGAATTGGCCTCAATCACATTATTGTTGAAAAGAGGAAAATCTATCACAATCAATTCTTACATAGTCTGTGCTGTGTACAAAGTTCTCTTGGTTCTACTCACTTCACTTAGCATCAGTTCATGTAAATCTTTCCATGCTTTTCTGAAATCAACCTGCTCATCATTTCATATAGAATAATATTCCATTATAATCATATATTATAACCTATTCAGCCATTCCCTAACTGAAGGGCATCCACTAGAGTGTGTTTTTTTTAGTCTTTCCAGGAGAAACTACTGTAATTTATTATTCTTTAAATTGTAAAATTTGTTCAGAAACTCTAAAATTGTTAGTCTGATAGCAACTCAGTGACTCTTCTGAAATAAGGTACAAGTTAAGAATGCTCACTAGTAATTAAGCACAGAAATCAACAGTTGTATAAATACTATCCAGAAAAGAAACAATGAATCATCTCAGGTTTATAACACTCTTTTTCTCACATATGCTAATGCTACAAAGTTACTAAGAACAGCAGATCAATTGCCAGTCAATAAGTCCAGGTATTTAGTGAGGAAGTAATTTTTCTCCTTAAAAATTTTCTCCTTCTATTCTTGTAGGGAAAGAGGTATAAAGACATTCACCAATTTTTCTGTCCTGTACTTATAGTTGTTATGAATGCTGTCATCTCAAAGTTTCAACAGGTTTATAAATTGTAGCTTAGATGTTATATTTATCTTATCCTTCATTTATTTCAGTTCACCCTTATTAATCTACCATGTCCTATGGAAATTTCATTCTCACAGAATCCTTTCTGAGAGGCTTAGTGTTAAAAATAAAAATTTTTAAATGAACAAAATAGTACATAGAATCCCCTTTTACCCTGGCATGAATTATTTCTCGTTTCTATTGTTCTGTAGTTTTTTTTTTTTTTTTTAATTTCCCTATACTTTTTCATCTTGGTTAGCCTTAGATTTAGAACATAAACTGCGGAGGAGCAGAAAGAGTGGGGCAGAGTCTGTGGTGGTCTTCATTTTTGGATTGCTAGTGCCTTGTACATAGTTTTAAAAAATGCATGCTCTTAAATAGCCAGCATATTCTTTCTACCAGTGCAAATGAAAACCTAGTTGTAGCCTTTTATATTATGTAATTCTTGTCCATGTCTTTTTGTAAACCTCCATAAAAGATCCATCTAAGGCATTAGAAGCCTTCCTCTGATTCTTTAAATATTTCATTGCTCCCACTCAATATTTCATGGATTTCATCCTTGGACTGTTACCTTTTACTATCCCACTTTTTAAAAAAAAAATCAAAATATTATGTGACTTGCACTTAATAAAATGTTGAATTCCGAATGTTGATTGGATCAGAATATACATAATGTAAATGTTTACTTTTAGATGGTGTAAAATATGTTATTGGGCATTAAACCAAGAGCTAAAAGACAAAAGTTCTGTTTTTTCCTTATCAAGCCTTAGGCTTCCTTTTTCTGAAGGGCATGATGTACCATGAAACAAAAATACTGCATAACAGAATGTGTTTACCTGTGTAGGTGTAATGTGACTGATGTCTTCAGATGCAAGCTGCTTCAGGAGTGTAGTTTTGCCAGCATTATCCAAGCCCAGGAGTAGAATTCTTACCTCCTGGTCTGGTGCACTCTTCAATTTCCTCAGGATTGAGAGTAAACCCTTGGGTAATCACAAAGAAGAGAGGTTAGTTTCAAGGCTTTACCACCAATGCCTGGATTTCATTGTGCTGGCCAGTAGAGCATAAGTTCATTCTCACTGAACATAGCTCTTAGCTGTGGAAAGCTTTAAGTAATGTTTTTCATTCAAGTGCTACTTATCCCATCTGGTCTCTTCCTTTATATCTTATCAGGACTATATTAATATACTTTTGAAAATGATACTGGCAGAAGTAACTTTAAAAAATAGCATTACTTATCTATTATAGTTATGGCTAGACTTTGATGTCTCAAAGTTTGCAAATTGTAGCAGAAGTACTGTTTATCCTAATCTTCATCTATTTCAGTTCACTCTTAATAGTCTAAAGCAGGGGTTCTCAAACTACGGCTCATGGGCCACATGCAGCCGCTGAGGATGTTTATGCGGCCACCCGGGTTATGGCAAATGGGCTGAGAGGCGGAGACAGTATGAGGTTTTGTTTTTACTATAGTCTAGCCCTCCAACAGTCTGAGGGACAGTGAACTGGCTCCCTATTTAAAAAGTTTGAGGACCATTGGTCTAAAGTATCCTATCAGGCTTTCTGAGAGGATCAGTGTTAACAGGGTTTTGTTTTTCTTTTAATAAGAAAAATGGCACACATAGAAATTAAGTGATTGTTAAAGTCAGTGAGGGGTCACCAAATAATCAATAATTAAAGAAGAATATTTCCAATTTATCCTAATACTTTTGCCATATAGCTTCTTACTTTGAATATTTCCCCTTTTGTAGGCTTTTAGAAAGAATACGAGGTACTCTTAAGTAAGGATATGCTATTAAAAGATGATATGAAGATAACTAATGGTTATATACATAATAAGCTAGGTAATATTAAAATTTATCAGCTAACTTTATTAAGAGAAAATTACTTCTGGAAAATAACATAACCTCTCATGTTTCATATTGGGTTTCTTTGTTCACTAATTCTAGTCCTGATTGTGCCACGGATTTACTGAAGGACATTAACCTGTATCATGTCTCAATTTTCCCATTTTTAATGGAGAAAATTTATATTTGGCAGAGAATTAGGATGACTATAGCTGTGTGTCAAAAATAGGAATGGATCCCAGTGTGTCTCATATTGACTTAGAAAACCACAAATTAGTATTATATATTTTATATTTAAATTTATTTTGTGAAACATTTCAAAATTACATTTTAATTTGATTTAGTACTTGAGGCTTTTTTTTTTTTTTTTACAAGTTTGAAATCTTTGTTATAGTGGATGGGGAGCTGGTCTTGGACTCATCAAGACAGTTTCAATGCCAGTCTTCAACAAGTTATTTAACATTCTCAGTAACTTAAGCAACTATGTAAGACTCCAAGCTGTATAACAGGTACAGATCTGTCTTGAGGAGGGGAGGGACAAAAGTTCCCTATCCTAATTAAACCACAGATCCAGCCCCGTCCCCCAACCCCATTAATAATACTTGAATAAATGGAGTACAATTAAATGGAGTAATACATATCATGGTTAACCCCTAGAGATGAGTACAGAAAAAGTATGTCCATTATCAAGTGATTTAAGAAACTTCCTAAGATCAATTTTTAAAACAGTTGGAATTTATCACTATATTCTATATTATCTATTACCTATTTGACAGAACAAGTTAATAGAGCTGTCAATCCTATGGAAATCTTGAGGGAAGAGTTGCTTTTCATAAAACAGCTTTGTATTCTAACATTTCTAAACCAACAAAACTTTAACTAACAAGTTCTGATCTGGCCTGTTTCCTGGAGCACCACATCTCCGTAAGAGAAAATCATTAAGTAAAAATATAGCATTTGGATTTTTATATTCAGATTTTTTTCATTTTAACTTCCTCAAATTTCTATTAATCTTAAAAACAGGCAGCAAGAAAGCATTAGAACTCTAGCTATAACCACACAAAATTGATACCATAGGAATCATAAAAAAAGATTCTGTATTTCTAATAGCAATTTTCCTTTGGAAAGAATATTGAAATAGAAAGATTTGCTTTCAAAGAAAGTGACACTAAAGAAACAGAATTATAGATTTCAGCCCGATGGTGACCATAGTCCAACACTGTCCTGCCATTTTACAGATGGGAAAATAAGAGATCCAGAGATGAATGGCTTGCTCAAAACATAGATGTGATTGCTAAGTGGCAGGCCTGGGTCCTGACTAGAAATCCAGCATCTTTTCCTCACTCTTTCATGGTAGAATGATGAATGGCATTAGGAATGACATATGCCATAAAATGTAACAGCACACCTACTGACAATCCTAGTCAGTGGATCACAGGATTATAAGGGTTAGCTAAAGACGGAAGATATTTATAGAAATCAGCATTCTACCTGCAGTGAATAAAGTAAGCTGATTTAAAAGCCTGAAGGTAAAGCAAAATAAGTCTATCTCTATGTCTGCTTGTATAACAATGTCCACCTATTTATTTGAAATGTTATTTGATCTGAAGTTCAAAGAAATTAACATTCTTAGCATTTAATAAAACAGTACTACTTTCTAAATATACCTTAAAGAACAGCTAATCATACCAGTGAATAAATTAATTAGCTGGAATATGAATTTAAGATATATTTTTAGCATCCTGCCTTAGTACTTTGCCCTAATATTGATTAAATGCTATAAATTTTTTTTTACCTAATAAGCATGTTACTACCACATGCTGTGTACAACAGTTATTATTCTCAAACTGGCAGACAAAATAGGTCTAACTCATCCATAAAATATTTGAATGAACTTTTACAGTGACTAGGTAGGTATATAAGACTGAAGTGCAATATACACCTATTTAGCTAAATGACTGGGAGGTGCACATGAAATATCTACAACCTAGTCCATTCCAAGTTTAGATAAAGAGGAATACAAACAAATTTATCTATTGGGGTATTTGAACTTTACAATTGTTAGGATTACAAGGTGAGAACTCAGGTTGTCTAGACAGTGACAAGGTGAGAACTCACCTTGTAATCCTAACAACAATGGGGTTTGGAAAAACTCCAGTTGTCTGTAGTTCCCCTCAATGAGCTTAAAATGGATATGACAACTCAAAAACAAATAAACTATAGTGTTGCTAAGTAAGACCATCTTAATCTCTAGAATGTTGTGACTGGACCTTATATTGGATTTTCTACAGTCTGGACATCTCTTACTTCAAAGAGCCATGAGTCGGTAGTTGTTGTTACTCCCTCCATTTTAGTAGGCAATATTTAAGAATTATCATAGCACAAAGTCTCATTATCCTGACAGTCACCTTATAGTGATTATAATGGTTCTAGGGAAACAAACAATTCAGTCAAAGTGTTTTCATTTTGGCAAGGCTGTTGAAAATTTGTTTTCTGCTAGCATACATGGCCTTTAAGAATTTATAGTAGCCTCACCATGAAGCATTTCAAGAATACTTTGATTGGAAGTAAACACAAACTTATTAAACACCTTCTTTGTGTCCATTCTAAGCACTTTACAAATATTATTTGTATTCTATTTGATACTCAAAATAACTTTTGGGAGGTAGGTATTATCATCATCCCATTTTATTGCTATTGTTCTGCCTTTGTTATTGAAGGGGAAACAGAAGCAGGCAGAGGTTAAATGACATGCCTAGGAACACCCAACTAGTACTGGGTTTGGGCTTCCTGACTTTAGATCCAGCAATTTTATATACCTAAATAAGGAATTGTGTTCAGTTATCTCTACAATAAATACATGAGAAGACTTGAGCTTTGCCTGGGGCAAAGATGTCAATGTTCCTTTCTATCAGTGCCAATGAAATGGGCTTTTCCTCAAAAAGAATGGATCAAGAGTACTTTGTCCAAAGGATTTTTTATATAAAACAGTGATATCAAAAACAAATAGAAATGGGAGTCTTAATCTATACATAAGGATCTCTGATGGATGTATATTGGCTTAATTTCAAATTGTAATGTTATCTATGTTTTAATGTACTTTTATTTTGTTAAATATTTCTAAATTATATTTTAAACACTTTTGGTTTGGAATAATCATCAAATACAAAATACACCTGAAAACTACCAACATATCAAGAAGCAATACAATAGTATAGTATCTACTACAATACTGATTTGCTGAGTGCTAAATAAAATAATACTGGTTAAAAATGTGAAGTTAGGATTAAAACTAATCATTTCATCATTTCATACTCAAGTATACTATAACCAGCTTAAAATGTTTGAAGAAACTATTGGTGAATGAATACAGTTTTTGTTACAGTAGTCCAGTTTTTAAAACAAACAAGTATCAACTATTAGTCTCAGCTTAAGTTTCCTGGATTTTTTTATTTCAGGAAGTTGTTAACTTGTATCTATACTTTGTTCATTCACTTTTATTGACATTAAAAGTGAAATTAGATTTGCATCTATAATAATAGCACTGCAAATACCTATGTCTCTCATGTTAGAAAAAATTCAAAATTAGCAAAGTTATAGGAAAATATATAAAAGACCAGCTTTCAGTTCAGATATAGATAATTACCTCAAAAAACCAATAAGAGTGACTAGAAAGCCCAAACATAGAATTCTGAACTCACAAAAAATATGATACACTAAGTCACATTACAAGTTCTAAAAATTTGACATTTTATTTTCTAATTAAGCAAGCCTTTACCAGACATCCAGTACTTCAGGGCACTGAGATATAAAGATAAAAACAAAAAGCAGGCTTTGTCTTAAGAAACTTATATTCAATTGTAACAATACAGACCCTCTTATAAACAAAAATTTTAAACCAAACATATACTAAAGAATGCCTGTGCTAATTCTTTGTTTCATATATGTGTGCATGCATGTGTATATATTTATATTTAAGAGGGAAAAAAATCCAGCAAAAACCAATTTACACCTGGAAGTAGATGCAGTATTTGTTATTTATAATCTTGAATTTAAAAAAACAAAACAAAACACCAAATTGTTCAGTTCATTTGATGGATAAATTGGTAAAGTTAGCCAATGATGATGCATTTGTCATCTGTGATGACAATCTTCATCTTCTGTTGGTCTGACATGCCTATTTAGCTTCATTTCTAGTTACTTTGGTGTAAATATTTGTGTTCTTTAATGAGAAAGCTTTCTAATGAACACTCCATAAACAAATGATTAATAAAAAGATAACACCAAAAATATTTACACAAATCTGTTTAGCCTGAGGTTAACAAAACTGTTACATAGAATGTGCAAAATTTGGTTGGCAGCATTAGCTAAAAGAATTCTACTTATACTTAGCAATCTGATCATGTGCAATCAATTGGTTTTTTCCTCCTCTATTTATTCACTGATCTCTTATTAAATATTAGATATATTTTCTCACTTTGATATAGCTTTTTCTAAGCCTTCCAACCACTGAAAT
Source organism: Sminthopsis crassicaudata (assembly GCF_048593235.1). Lineage (NCBI taxonomy): Eukaryota > Metazoa > Chordata > Mammalia > Dasyuromorphia > Dasyuridae > Sminthopsis > Sminthopsis crassicaudata. Next base: position 578,332,626 of record NC_133618.1, read on the forward strand.
TTTCCAATGTTTTTAAAGGTTAACAAAAAAACGATAGTGGAGAGCAACTCAAATTACAGCTTCAACACTACCCACCACTCGTGGCTACAAACCCTAACTATTTTCCATTCAAGTGAATAACTGACCAGCATCGTCAGGAAGCTTGAGAATCCTTTTGGGATACGAACCTCTTCTTAACCCTCCAAATGAACTATTCTGAAATCAACAGGGTCCGATTAGAAAAGGCCAAACTATCCAAGTCCAAATTAAGGGAAAGTTCTAGTTTGAGATGAAAGTGAGAATCTGTGCCCTAAATTGATAAGCAGTCCATCTACCCTTTTCCTATCCCTTCGGAAGTCCAGAGACTTCTACCCAAAGCTAGCCTTTTCGCTCAAGGTTTGATCAGTTCTTTAAAAAGGGAGGGGGATGGAGGAAAAGACCAGCTGAAGCACGGTGGCCGTGGGCTGGATAGGCTGCTGCTCAGGATGGGCAGGTCCCCAAACCCTAAAAGGGGAGGCACCAATTAGAGCAGGCGCCTGTCTCCAGGGAAAGCCTCTAGAGAGTGCGGGCTCTCTCTACTCCTCAGGGCCCGCACCTGTGGATACGGAGCCCGGCTGGGGGAGCATGCCCCACACCGGGCGTCAGGCCCTTCCCGCCACTCCCGGATGACTGCATGCAGGACGCCCCCGGGTCCGGGGAGGGGGAGGAGGGGCCGGCTGAGAACCGTTCTTTACAGCCCTCACTCGTCCGGGGCTCGGGTCTAGCTCCCCCAGCCCCCAGTTCCGTGCGGCTGGGAAAGCTCTCTGGGAGTCCCTTCCCCCCATCCCCATCCTCAAGCTTCGCCCTCTTCAGGCCCCAGGCCTCCCACCCCGCCCGTCTCAGGCTCTCCCTGCCACCCCTAGAAACCCCCAGCACCACGGAAAGGGTCTGAAGGCATCCCGGTCTCTCGGTCCAGAGCTGACCGAGCCCCAGGGTCCAAGAGTTGACCTGGGGTGGGGGGTGGCGGCTCGAGAGCCGCCCAGACACCCACACTCACCATCCTCCCGCAGACTCCTTCCTCCTCCTCCTCCTCCTCCTCCTCCTACTCCAGACTCCCCCGTTACCAGGGGCAACTGCGGCGGCGCCGCCCGTCCCCGGCGCGGGCACCGCCTCCGACGTCCCGTTGTCGCCACACGCACAGCGGAGGCTGGGGCGGAGACAAGGATGAAGGAGAAAGGGAAGGGAGTCCCGCGGGTCCTTTCCCCAAAGAGCGCAAGCGCACAAAGACGCGCTCCAGTCCGATAGCGGGGGCCAAGCCCTTCTCTGCGCAGGCGTACTCCTTTTTCTGTCGTAAGCCAGAGAGGACTGGGCTAAGTAGGAGATGGAGAATTGCCCACGTGGCCAACCAGGGATAGCCCCTCCTATGATTGGTCCGGATCCAGAGGCGTGAGGGGTGGAGCCAAAGGGAGGACGAACACTCCTGGGAGTGGTGGCTGCCTCTGTGAGCGCGCTTAGCTAACCAGTGACTGTGTCGACGTCTGGCCTGGCAGCAGGTTTGACTTTGGGGGAACGGTCTGGGGCTGAGGGTGGAGGGACGGCATTGACCATCCTGATTTCTTCTTGCGGACTTCAGAGCCTGGTTTTTAGTAAGGGAGAGGAGCTGCTTTCTGGACAGGTTCAGACCGCTGACTTCAGGTCTGTTTTCGGCTCTGTTCCCATGTGCTGAAGTTGCCGCAGGGTCAACGTGGCAAAAAAAAAAAAAAAAAAAAAGAAGGGGTCCCACCTTGGGGAGGGTGGCACCGCCCTGCCAGGTAGTCCCCTGGAAAAGACAAAGGCAGCCATTCCCCCCAACACAAACACCCTGACACGGTCTAGCAGAGAGGGCTCCTGGCACATCCAGTCTCCCACCCCCATATCGCGGAGCCCGGTACTGGGTTGGTCCTTCGAGGCAGGAATGCAGAAGGCGCGTTCTGGGCGCCTTCCGTGGGGAAAGGCAGGCTCCCGGAGGCCAGGGACTGACACCTGGCAACTTTGCCCTAAGCTTGGATTCGATGAACCACGATGCTCTGTAGCTCCTCCAGGCTCCCGAGCACTTAACCTGGAGGCCTCCTCAGAATACCCATCTCGGGACTGAGGTGGGGTCTTCGAGAGCCAGAACTGCGCGGTTTTGTATCTTGTTCGTTTGGAAAGGGACACTGGCTCTTCCGTGAAGATGCAGCCACTTTAGTATTTTCGTTGTGTCTGGTTCCAAGCCCAGGAGAAATGCTACTTCTAACCAGTTTGAAGTTTTATTGTAACAGATGACATTTACATAGTATTTTAATGCTCACAGTGGCGCTGTTCAGTCCTGTCGGACTCTTCTTGGCTCCGTGGAGGATTTTCTTGGCAAAGATCCTGGAGTCGTTTGTCATTTTCTTATTGGATTACGGACAAACAGAAATTAAGTGACTTGCCCAGGATCATAAAGTCGGCAAATGTCTAAAGCTGTATTTCCCGTCAGGTCTTCCTGACGCCAGGCTCTATCCACTGAGTCACCTAGCTGCCTGATTCGTAAAGTGTTTACATTTCGTTATTTGATGCTCATATTACTTGGTGAAATGGACAGTACAAATATCATTATCCACAATTTTAAGATCAGGAAATTGGGCAGCAGAGCCTTTAACTGAACTATGGATTGGATATAACAAAGAAAGTAACTGACATGGTAGAGATTTGAACCCATTTGACAGCAAACAATATCCTTTGTTTAACCAAACAGCTGTCTCTTTGGAGGAGTAGGTATGGCTTGGGCTTGAAAATTTTTAGGAAGTTATATGTCTTTAGAGATTGTAGTCATAGGTCATCTTCTGTTTTTTTTTTTTTTAATGGTATATTTTATTTTTACATCACTTACTTTCCATTGTATTCATCCATTCTTCCTCACCTCCTTTCAGAAAACCATCCTTCTAATAAGTTAAAACAAATATATCATAAAAGTCTGATTGCAGTGTTCCACACCTGCACCTCATTTCTGCAAAAAATGGTGAAGGTGGTCATCCTCCTGGCCCCCATCTTTGGGGTAGGAAGGAATTAGGTTGCAATAGCAGTAGGCTTTTCTGTTTGTCTGGGGTCAGTGTACTTTGCCCACAGGATAACTTCTTAATTAATCATTTGTTTTGGATATAGGAGGCTTCTAGATAGAGATTGGCCAGGTTGTTGACAGCAGCAGAGGTGACACCATCTGGTTCCTGCCTTGTGGGATCCTTCAGTTGGGTGACAAGACATTCCCCTGTAGTTTATGCTGAAGTGGTAAATGGCTACTCAGTTAGAATGCCATATAGTCCCCAAGTATTGCCTAATAGTTTCCAGACTATTGTTTCTTGTGCTAAAGATATAATGGAAGCTCCTGCTTCAAAATACTTGAGATTTTAACATCTTATTTACCTGAATTGGTGTGTGTAAATATAAAGCTTAATGGTGTCATATCTTCCATTTTTGAGATTGGCCAAATCCTGACATCTACATATTTTTTATTCAGAAAGAATAGTAGTCACTGAGTCTAGCAAGTCACCTTTTGTTCTTTTCCTGATGTAGAACTACCAAGAATTATATGCCTTCTTTTCTTGCTTGCCTAGAGTTTGAGAGGCTGTGAGGGTAAAGGTCTAAGGAGATAAGAAAGTTAAATATATTTTCCATCCAACAGAAAAAAATGAATTGCAAATCAATGAGTGACTGCTTGCCCTCCACCTCCAGCCCCAGCACACTGGGGCTTTCTACCTTGTCCTAAAATAGCATGTTTGAGATCCTTGCCTATGGTATCACCTCTGGTAGGTTGATTTTTACTTGTAAATGAAATGAGAAAACATTCAGTGAAGCTTTTTCTGTCATGGAATAGGAGGGTCAATAGGAATAGGAGGAAGACACATGAGTAGGAAAACTTATGTGCTTAGGAACAATTTACAATTCTTGTCTTCAGCCTCTGTTGGCCTTGGTCCCATTGGTAATCATCTGTACCACTTGAAATCACTTTTCTGCTAGCTATTTTGATTTTGGTATTCACTCTTCTGGTTATATCAGCTTCTCTTTTGTCTTCAAACTGATGAAGCACTGATAAGCTCTTGTAACATTTTAGGGGTCTGAGAAAGTAGAATATTTCTCTACTGATATGACATTCCCTTCAGCCAGACAACCATAAAGCTCTTCAGGTTGGCTTTTTGGGATCCATAGACAAAAAAGCCTAGCCAGCTTTTCATTAAATGAATTTGCTTTGTCTAATTATCACTTTGTCTTTTCTTAACAGCAAAGCAGAGCAAAACTCATTTTGGTTTCCCTTTGCAATGGAAACAATTCCAATTAGCTCTTCACTTTTTACAATGATATTTTGTCCAATCACATCCAAACTTCTCTTTCCTCCTCTCAAGCAAGAGAAGGAAGTAAAGAGCAACCAGGTATACCTCAGGGGGATTTTACCTTCTCAAGTTGTAGATAGCTATGGAGTGAATAGTTGGTTGGTTGGTTGAAGATGACCAAAATGACATCAATGTGTTGGAGTCAAAATACCGTATATCTGACTGGCTGCTCAGACCAATATGAGCTCAGAAAGCTCTACCATAGACTAGGCACAGATAGTGCATATGAATATTTGATGTAGAGATGTCTCTAAATGTATATAAATCACATTTCTTTTGAGCTATTGCAATCCTGCTTTGCTCACGGAATACAGCACCTTCTTTGTCACGGGCATGCCATGCTAGCCCGTCTTTTGCCAATGTCTCCCATGTCATGCAATCAATTCCAGAATTCTTCAGAGAGACTTTGAAAATATTCTTATATGGATTCTTCTGCCCACCATATGAGAGCCTTCTTTGTGTGAATTCTCTGTAAAACAATCTTTCAGGCAAATGTACCTTTGGTGAACAATGTAGCCAGCCTGTTGAAATTGCGCCCTCTACAGTAAAGTTTGAGTGCTTGACAGGTTAGCTCAAGAAAGGACCTGATCCATCACCTGGAAAATGGTCATTTACCTGAGAGCAGTGTAGTTTCAGAAAGGTCTGAGGAACGGTCAATATGGTATTTTTGCTTGACAACTTCAGGATAGATGTCAGGAGCAGAACAGAGGTCTGTACGAATCATTTGTTGATCTGACTGAGGCCTTTAAAGGCTGCCAATTGTGAGGGCTTATGGAAAATTATGTCAAAATTTGGTTGTCCAAAGAAGTTCATCTGTATTATATGTCAATTTCATGTTGGTATGCTTGCCCAGGTTCTGGATAATGGATAATAGTCATGTGTTTTCTCAATCAGCAATAGAATGAAGCAATGCTGTGTGCTTGCTCACATGCTTTTTATCATATTTTTAGTATTGTTGTCAGATGCCTTATTTGAAGATGGACATTACATTAAGATCAGCTACCACACTGATGGGAAATTGTTCAATTTGAAAAGTGCAGGGTGGAATTTAGCTTTCTTCCAGTGAGCTTCCCAGCAATTTCTCCAGGGTTTTCTTCAGTCAATCCACAAAACAATGGCTTTCATCCAAAAATAAGCTGAAAATCCCCTTGGCTTCTGCACATTTGTTTTATTCACCACTCTTGTCTCAAATAAGAGACTACTGGTGGTCTCTTTCCCTGCTTTTCCTTAAGAAACAAAATTTATGAATTTTACATTTCTAGCAGTTAGGGAGCCAACAGTCTATATTTAATCTTGTCATACTTAGAACTGTTACTGGATTTGCCATATTATTATCTCATACTATAAAAATATTCAAATCTGCTCAATAAGTTGAAAAAATACAATGCTTTGTAGCCATCTTTATCTTCATCATTTCCCTGTATTCAAAAAGATCCTCTCAGGACATTCATCTGAGGGACAGTCCTTATTTTGGTCTTTTTAATTGTCTTCTTCTCTTACATTCTATCTGAGAAAATGTTTCTTCAGAAGTGATTTATCCACTTTTAAAATACACAACAATTTTTTTTCTGCCCCTTTCTCTTTTTCTAAAAACAAATTTATTATTTATTTTCAACATTTATTTTTAAAATTATTAATTTTTAAAATTTTGAGTTCCTCATTTTCTTCCTTCCTCCAGGTCCCTCCTCTACCCATTGAAAAGATAAGCATTATGATATCAATTGCACAAATGAAATCATGGAAAATATATTTTCATATTAGCCACATTGCCAAAAAAAAAAGGCATGGAAAATAAAATGAAAAAAATTATACTTCAACCTATACTTAGAGTCCATCAGTTCTCATTTGGTAAGGAGATAGCATTTTTTTTTCCTTTTTTTCTTCTTTTTTTTTATAATTTAATTTTTATTTTATTTTATAATTATAACTTTTTTTTGACAGTACATATGCATGTGTAATTTTTTACAACATTATCCCTTGCACTTACTTCTATTCAGATTTTTTTCCCTTCCTCCCCCAACCCCCTCCCCCAGATGGCAGGCAGTCTTATACATGTTAAATATATTACAGTATATTCTAGATACAATATATGTGTGTAGAACCGAATTTTTTGTTGCACAGGAAGAATTGGATTCAGAAGGTAAAAATAACAGTTTACACTCATTTCCCAGTGTTCCTTTTCTGGATGTAGCTGATTCTGTCCATCATTGATCAATTGGAATTGGATTAGTTCTTCTCTATGTTGAAGATATCCACTTCCATCAGCATACATCCTCGTACAGTATCATTGTTGAAGTGTATAATGATCTTCTGATTCTGCTCGTTTCACTTAGCATCAGTTGATGTAAGTCTCTCCAAGCCTCTCTGTATTTCTCCTGTTGTTCATTTCTTATAGAACAATAATATTCCATAACATTCATATACCATAATTTACCCAACCATTCTCCAATTGATGGACTTAGAGAACCCCAAAGACTCTGCTAAAAAGCTATTAGAAATAATTCAGAATTTTAGCAAAGTTGCAGGATACAAAATAAATCCACATAAATCCTCAGCATTTTTATACATTACCAACACAATCCAACAGCAAGAGATACAAAGAGAAATTCCATTCAAAATAATAGTCGATAGTATAAAATATTTGGGAATATATCTACCAAAGGAGAGTCAGGAATTATATGAACAAAATTACAAAACACTTGCCACAAAAATAAAGTCAGATTTAAATAATTAGAAAGACATTCAGTGCTCTTGGATAGGCCGAGCGAATATAATAAAGATGACAATACTCCCCAAACTAATCTATTTATTTAGTGCTATACCAATCAGACTCCCAAGAAACTATTTTAATGACCTAGAAAAAATAACAACAAAATTCATATGGAAGAATAAAAGGTCGAGAATTGCAAGGGAACTAATGAAAAAAAAGTCAGAGGAAGGTGGTCTAAGTGTACCTGATCTAAAGCTATATTATAAAGCAACAGTCACCAAAACCATTTGGTATCGGCTAAAAAATAGACTAGTTGATCAGTGGCATAGGTTAGGTTCACAGGGCAAGATAATGAATAAAAATAGCAATCTAATCTTTGACAAACCCAAAGATCCCAAATTTTGGGATTGGAATTCACTATTTGACAAAAACTGCTGGGAAAACTGGAAATTAGTATGGCAGAAACTAGGCATGGACCCACATTTAACACCACATACTAAGATTAGATCAAAATGGGTCCAAGATTTAGGCATAAAGGACGAAATCATAAATAAATTGGAGGAACATGGGATGGTTTACCTCTCAGACTTGTGGAGGAGGAAGGAGTTTGTGTCCAAGGGAGAACTAGAGACCATTATTGATCACAAAATAGAAAATTTTGATTACACCAAATTAAAAAGTTTCTGCACAAACAAAACTAATGCAAGCAAGATTAGAAGGGAAGTAACAAATTGGGAAAACATTTTTACAGTTAAAGGTTCTGATAAAGGCCTAATTTCCAAAATATACAGAGAATTGACTTTAATTTATAAGAAATCAAGCCATTCTCCAATTGATAAATGGTCAAAGGATATGAACAGACAATTTTCAGATGATGAAATTAAAACTATTTCCATTCATATGAAAGAGTGTTCCAAATCACTATTGATCAGAGAAATGCAAATTAAGACAACTCTGAGGTATCATTACACACCTGTCAGATTGGCGAAGATGACAGGAACAAATAACGATGAATGTTGGAGGGGCTGTGGGAAAACTGGGACACTGATGCATTGTTGGTGGAGTTGTGAAAGAATCCAACCATTCTGGAGAGTAATCTGGAATTATGCCCAAAAAGTTATCAAAATGTGCATACCCTTTGACTCAGCCATACTACTACTGGGCTTATATCCCAAGGAAATACTAAAAAAGGCAAAGGGACCTGTATGTGCCAAAATGTTTGTGGCAGCCCTTTTCATAGTGGCTAGAAGCTGGAAGATGAAAGGAGATAGCATTTTCATCACGAATCCTTTTTGGATCATTTACTGATCTGAGTAGCCAAGTCTTTCATTTTTAATCATCATTACAATAGCACTGTTACTGAGTACAGTGCTCTGATTTTGCTCACTTCTCTTTGTATCATTTCATATAAGTTTTTTCCAATCTTTTTTGAAACTATCTTGCCTGTTATTCTTGTAGCACAATAGTGGTTGTTGTTTAGTTGTTTCAATCATGTCAGATTTCATCATGACCTTATATGATTTTTTAAAAAATGTATTTATTTAAAACTTAAATACAAAATAGAAAGGAAACAACATAGGGGGGAAAATCATTGTCATATGCACAGCAGAACAAAAGGGAGGATTCAAACAAAATATGTAACAATAAAATTCCATTTCAAGAAAGCATATATAATAATAGAAAGCATTGTATTTAGAACTGTTCATCTTTTCTTTGTCTCCTTGTAGGTTTTCTTTTGTTTTCTGCTATGTATACTTATACACACATATATACACATGTATGAATATATACATACATGTAACATATACCTTACATACACACATGCATATATACACATATCTAAAATTTTATTAATATGATTGACATATAATATAGGTTTCTCACTTGGTTGAATTTTTTTTTAATTTTGAGATCAATGATTACTATCTATACCTTTTTTTTCCCCTAATGAATTTTACTCCTGATCATTGTGTTTGTGTGTAACTCCTGTTACCTATCCCTGCTAACTCTTCTACTTCTGCCCTGGAATCTCTCCCCCTTTACTCCCTTCCTCCCTATTTCTTCTGCCACTCTTCCCTTCCTCTTTTTCCCATTCCCATCAATCTACAGACCTTATCCCATTCCCATATTGTTAATCTATATACCCTTCTCTATCTCATCTTATCTTATCCTTCCTTTTATTTCTTTATAGATTTTGGAAGGACTTATATCCTTCTGGATGTATACGTATTATTCCCTTTTTAATTCATTCTGATGTGAGTAGGATTTCAGAACTACCCTCTGTCTTCCCCATCTAATTCCTCTATGTGAGTTCTTGCTCTCACACCTCATAGCTTTTTCTATGTGGTTTTGCTTTTTTAGAGTCTCAGCTCTACCCCAATCTTTCTTTTGAATTCCTCAATTACTAATGACAATCTTAGACATATGGTTTACATTTCCACATATAAAACATAAACTGGGGGGGCAGCTAGGTGGCGCAGTGGATAGAGCACCAGCCTTGAATTCAGGAGAACCCAAGTTCAAATATGGTCTCAGACACTTAACTCTTCCTAGCTGTGTGACCCTGGGCAAGTCACTTAACCCCAGCCTCAAAAACAAACAAACAAACAAAAAAAACCATAAACTGTTCTTATTGAGTCTCTTGAAATTAGTCTTTGATGTGGACTATTACATTTTAAATTTTCTATTGAATTCGGGTTGTATGTGACAAATCTTGAAAATCTAACAATAAATGGAGCATTAATTTTTTTTTTCCATTCAATATTATACTTAGTTTTGCTGGCTATATTTTTGGTCACAAGCCTAATTCTTTTAATTGTCAATATATGGGACCTGGAGCCACTAATAGGCCTTGTGAAATTATAATTGTAGCTTCTTTATATTTGAATTAGATTTGTTTTTTTTTTTGCAGGGGAGCTGTAAAGTTTTCTCTTTGATCTGGGGATTTCAAAATTTGTCAATGATGTTCCTGTATTTTTTTGTGGGATCTTTTTCACTACATTTTTTTTTCTATTTCTACTTTTACCTCTTCTTCTATCACTTTGAATACTTTTCTTTAATTATTTCTTGTATTATTATTATAATAAGATTCTTTTTTTCATTCCTAGGTCTCAGGTAGACCAATTGTTCTTATGTTTCTCTTCTTGATCTGTCCTCCAGATCTGTTGTTTTTCTTATTAGATGTCTCACATTATCTTCTATTTTTTCATTCTTTACATTTTGCTTTATTATTTCTTGGTCTCATAACTTTACTGGCTTCCCCCTGATCAATTCTAATTTTGAGAGATCATTTTTTCTTTAAGACTCTGGGATTTTCTTTTCTAGTTGGTTGAGTTTCTTTTCATAATTTTATTTTTCTTGGATTGTTCTTTTTTTTTTTTTTTTTTTTTCAATTTTTCCTCAACCTTTCTCATTTGATTTTTGAAGACTACCATACATTTTTTGGGTTTGTAGCCATTTAACATTACTCTTTGGGGTAGAGAGGCTTTTTTTTTTTTTTTTTTTTTTTTTTTTTTTAATTTAAGTATCTTCCTCTGAAGAGGAATCTTAATTTTTCCCTATTCCCATATTAATTTTCTATGGTTGGATTCGTTCTCTTTTGCTTGCTCATTTTTAAAAATAAGAACTTGTTAGTGTAAACAGTCCTAAGATGGGTAGAGGGGATGGTATCTCTCCCTCCACTTCAGTTCTTCCCTTTGGCCTGGAATCCAAAATTTAGACCTCCACTCTCCTGTAAGTGTCTGAAGCCTGGAGTGTTCCTGCCCCACTACTTCTGCATTCACTTGTGCTAGTTCTTTCTCACCTAGGTCATATCTCAACAGTACAATTGTGCCTGGTGTTCCTTATCTGTTGAGTTTCTCTCAAACCTCCCTGACTCAGACCCCTGATTCCTAACACTTTCAGGAGTTAGAAGGTGAAAGTTACTGTGATTGGGGCTGAGTCTACCTCTTTGCTCAGCTAGCCCTGGGGCTATCTGCTTGCTGTTTCATGGGACAACACAACAGCTGAGTACAGACTTAGGATACATAGAATTAGAATGTCAGATCTGCAAGAGACTTCATGATCATCCAGTCCAACCCTATGTTTTTACAAATGAAATTCAGAGGGAAAGTGCTTTTTAATTAGTAGACACTTTGTAAATATTTGATGAATTGACTTGTCCTCAGTCACATAGTTACTCATTGGCAGAACTTTGACTAGAGTCCAGATTTCCTAATTTTTAGCCCTACTATTCTTTTCATTTGACCCTGGAAAACCAGATCTGTGTAAATTGGTTGAAAAGTTAACTTAACCACCAGTTAAATTTTTATTGTCTTTCATATGCATTGACAGGAAAACAGTGGCAGCCTCTATTGACCAGGAATAAATACAGAAGCCACATGGTATGGTAAAGATCTCTGCAAAAGTTTTAAATCATAGCTCTGTCACACTTTAGCTGAACTAGCCACTATTTTTTTTTTTTTTGCTAGCTACTTTTCTAGACCTTAATTAGATTAATCATTTAACTTCTCTGAACCTGTCTCCTCATCTAGAAAATAGGAATAATAATAAGATGCAGCATGAGATAGTGGAAAGAGCCCTGAACTTGGAGAAAGGAAATGAACTTGATGAGTTTGGGATTCCAGGCCAGTCAGTTTACCTTTCTAAGTCTTGGTTTCCTCATCTGTAAAGTGTGTATAATACTTAGATTGCTTGTCTCACAGGATTATTGTGAGAAAAGTACTTGGTAAATTTTGAAGCACAGTATAAATATAAGTTATTATAATGTCTCTATTGATAATGTGAAGTATTGATATGTCTGTTTCTTGGATGGGGAAAACCAGGAAGAGGGGACAACTAGGGTCTCTACCAGATGCTGACCATCTGGTTAAGGAGATAAGCCACACCCACATATGAAAAGTTAACTAACCATTCAAGATTCAGACAACAACATAAATGTCCCAGGCAGTTCAATGAAAACTAGCTTCTACTTACATGTAAATGTAATTCAATTCAACAAATATTTATTAAGTCCTATTAAACACTGCTAGGTAGTAGGATGATCTCACACACACATACTGAATGCTTTCACTTTTGTGGGGAAACAACACATGCACAGAAAATTAAATATAAAATATAAACAACAGTAATTTCTGGAGGAATAGCACCAAAGGACAATAGATTGTAACTCTTTCCAGAAGTATAGTAATGTTCATTTGATTCATTGTCCTTAAGCAAGAGATGGAAAGGAGAGCTAGCAGGACACATGACCAGTCACTGTTCCTGTGTGTAGTGAAAGCAGGTTGGAATCTTGGGGACTGTCTTATTCCTGAAAGGGGAGGCATGTTTAAGATGCTCACAAGGCAATTTCCTTGAGGGCAAGGACTTTTTTATTTTATCTTTATCTCCTCAGTGCCTAGCCCCACACTTTGCCTGCTTATTGGCTTGAATTGAATGCCATTCTTAGGTCATTTTTTCAAATGTCTGACCTGTTTCAAACCATCCTGGTTCTTCCAGGTTAAGTTTAAAGCTCACTTGCTTGGTGAAGCCTTTCCTGGCTGATGTAGCTCATATTGCTGATTCCTTTTTCTAAGTCTATAGTTCATATACTCTAGATCTCCACAGCCTTCTAGAACATTCAGAGTACATTCAATCAATCAATAAACATTTTTATACCAGTGTTGTGTAACTGATGTTGTTCTGGGGGAAGGGCAAAAGTGACATAATTCTTGTCCTGAAAAGCTTGTATTCTTTTTGGGGAAACTACATATAATCTAGGGGACTTTTTTTCTTATGGCCAATGTGGAGGGAAAAGAAGAAATGATCAAGAGATCATTTGAGCTAAGCAAAAAGACCACTTTGATTGGATCAAGGAATATATAAAGGGAGATATTATGTTGTAAGCCTAGAAAGGGAGATTGGAGGCAGGTATTAAAATGCTGCATCTCAAACAGGAGTTTTTATTTGATGCTAGAAGTAATAAGGAACCACTGGAGTTTATTGAGAGCAGGGGAGTGACAGAGTTAGAACTGTCCTTTTAGGATTTTCATTTTACATATGTGTGAAGAATACAGAGGAAAGAGAGAGACTTGAGACTCATTAAGAAGCTATGTGGAGCTTTCTACTATTCTTCTAAGTTTGTGTTATCAAATTGAAATTGAAATAAAAACAGGAGCCACTAAACCAAATGTAAGGATTCCTGCAGCTACCTATTGACTTAGAAAAACATTAATTTTTATCTATATTATTTTTATTTTGTTAAATGTTTCCAAATTACTACCTGCCATCCAAGGGAGGGGATGGGGGGAAGGAGGGGAAAATTTGGAACAGAAGGCTTTGCAAGGGTCAATGTTGAAAAATTACCCATCCCATGCATGTTTTGTAAATAAAAAGCTTTAATAAAATTTTTTTAAAAGAAAAAAAAAGAAGCTATGTAGAATAGTCTAAGATGATGCTAGGTGAAGAGGGCTTGAACTAGAATGGTAGTTGTTAAAATTTTTGAAAAATCAGATGTACTAGATCTTGTGTAAGTAAGTCAACAAAACTTGGGGAGTGAAGGAGGGAGAGGATATGAGTCTTTTTCTGCCCTCCCCAGGAATAGAAGATTCTTAGAGTCTTTTCCTCTTGGCCTGGGGCAGAGTGTAGTTGAGAAATACCTAAGTTAGAAGGGTATTGTGGATTCCTGTCTCAAACCGCATGCTTGTTAATATGCTAGTGGGGACTATTTGCAAACCTGAGTGAGTGGAAAGATAGAAATAGGGAAAATAGGAAAAGGGCAACCCCTTAGGGGGTAAAGATACTGAATTCTGTTTGAGGAAGGTTGAAATATGAGAACATGCAGGAAATGCCCAAGTTGGTGGTGCAGGGCTGGAACTCAGGAGAGAAAATAGGGCTGGGATCTATAGGTCTAGGAGTCATCTGAACAAACATGATGACATCCTGGGGAATTAATGAGGTCACCAAGAGATTATTAATGGAGAGAAGAGGGCTCAGGGCAGAACGGTGGAGCAGCACATGGTTGCTGATCTGTCCAGCAAAGGAAACTAAGGGAATAGCCAAAAGAGGGGAATATATTGCTGTCCAATTGTTTCCTTTGAGCTAGACTGAATTCCTTTAGGGCTAGACTGAATTCCTTTAGGGCCAAGACTGAGTCTTCTATTTCCTCTCCAGAATGGTAGGAACAAGGCTGATAGTGGCAATGAGAGACCAGGAAAACTCTGAATTGCCAGTATGGTGGGAGTAATAGTGCAGGTGGCAGGTCAGACCAGTATGAAGTGATTGATATTTGAGTCATCACCTCTGAGAAACATCCTCAGTGTCCCCTCTTCATTCCCCATTTTCCAGTTCTCTGGTTCTTTGTGAGAGGAAGATGGAGGTAGATTTGTCCAGCTTCAACATTGATACCCCTCGATGGGACCAGGGTACCTTCATGGGTCGACTAAAGCATTTCTTCAACATCACAGATCCTCGTACAGCTCTTATTTCAGAGCAGACGCTGGACTGGGCCAAGATAATGGTTGAAAGTAGCCGGTGAGTATCCAGCGCTCCCCAGCAGCTTCAGACATTTGTCAAAGGTTGGACTCAGAGCTTATCCTGGGAATGTGTGTGTGTGTGTGTGTGTGTGTGTGTGTGTGTGTGTGTGTGTGTGTATGTGTGTGTGTGTGTACACTTTGGGAGAGTAAAACTTAGAAAATGGGTTATGTGGGGACTTTTTCTGGGAGACTGACTAATCTCTTCCCCTGACTTGGGGGCTGAGTGTTGCAGGCATGGTGCTGTGCCCCCAGGCACCAGCCAGGAGCAGCTGCTGTATGCCAAGAAGCTATATGACTCAGCCTTCCACCCAGATACTGGGGAAAAGATGAACGTGATTGGGCGGATGTCATTCCAGGTGCCAGGAGGCATGGCCATCACAGGCTGTATGCTCCAGTTCTACAGGTGGGACTGGCTGGACATGAGGAGGTGGGGAGGGCCTGGCAGGGAGTTCAGGCCATTTTCCCCACTCTATATTATATAGAGTGGGGAAAGTCTCTATCCTCTATTTTAATCTCTAGTAGTTTTGGAGCTATTGGCCCCTACCTAGCCTGGATTACAATATTCTTATGGCCACATGCTTGACTCCTTCTCTCCACCCCCCCCCTTTTCCTTGACAGAACAATGCCTGCAGTGGTTTTCTGGCAGTGGGTGAACCAGTCCTTCAATGCTTTGGTCAACTACACCAACCGGAATGCAGCCAGCCCCATTTCAGTCAGGTAGTGACTGCCCCTGGTGCGCAGGGCTGCTGAGGTATTTTGATTCCAAGATAGAAGGTCCCCAGAGTCTGTCCCAGCAGGGACACTTGGAACACACCTAGCCTAGTGCTCTTCAGTCTTCCTCCACCACTGCGCAGATGGGCTGCCATCTTATTCCTATCTCAAGACTTTCTCTCTCTACAATCTGGTTTTTCTGTTTTTGGAGAATCAAGACTCAGGGGCCAGCTGTAGAGTCCTTTCTATCCCATCTTGGTCCTAGTCCTGCCCACAGCATTCCTTTCCTCCTTTAGGCAGATGGTTGTATCCTACTTCACAGCGACCACCACAGCCTTGGCTACTGCCCTGGGGCTTAACATGTACACCAAGGTATGCCAAAGGCTGCCACCAGGGGGCAGCAAAATCCTGGGGAAATATCTTGGGTGGGTATACTACAAGTGAGACAGAAGTGGGGCTGGAGGATGAGTGTTGTTGGGAGAGGGCCTGGGGTCCTTGCCTCATGGTGGAGAAAAGGAATATCTGGGGCTTGATTTTTCTTCTCTGTTTCTTTGTGACCTGTGGAGGGCTTATAGAGCCTCAAACCTTCCTTCCTTCCTTACATAGGCTGACATCTCCCACTGTCCCCACAGAAAGCCCCACCTTTGGTAGCCCGATGGGTGCCCTTTGCTGCGGTTGCTGCTGCTAATTGTGTGAACATCCCTATGATGAGACAACAGTGAGTAGGATTCCCCTTCCTGCTTCTTTTCTTAATCCTCCTCAAACGATCCTGGATATAGTTAGGATAGGATACCCCCAGTGGTATAAAAGCTCCTGGAGGGGAAGGACTGATTTCTGTGTTGTTTTTGTATTCCTAAGGCCAATTTTTGTTGGATTGGATTGGTGGACAAAAGGAAGGGAATTAACCTTGTGAAAAAAAAAGGAGTTTGAATGTGATAGTTCCCCTTATTTTCTGTGCATGTTTCCTGTATGGCAGTATACAGATCAAAACAAAATTTAAGAAAGGACATTAATGGATAAAACAAAACAGACAGCAAGTGAGAAATGAGAGGAGTTTTTACTGGGCACCTGAGTTGAGCAAATTCATATCATTTGGGTTGTAGTTTGGTTCCAAGTTTTCTGGCAGCTGAATTAAAGAAAGGCCACAAGTTTATGCAGTTTTGACTATCAATCTATGTCTAGGGAGCTCATCCATGGCATCACTGTGACTGACAGGAATTCTCAGGAGTTGGGTCGATCACAGGTGAGCTGGAAGCATCTGTATGGTTTGAGATGAATTGGGAGGGAGGGAAGAGGTTGGAATTCCTTCCACATCCTGGGCATGTGCTGATTCTTGAATTTGGGAAATAATTTATACCCCATTTGCTGCTTTTCTTTTCTTCTGTTTTTTTCTTTGCTTATGACTTAACCCATTTAAACTATCTCCTTTCAGAGTTTTACCATCCATAGGGTCTTTTATGGGGGTATAGCTGGCCATTGGGTAATATTAGATTTAGCTGTGGGCAGTAGATAGAATGTTAGATGTGGAGTCAGGAAGATTCATCTTCCTGAGTTTTAAGTCTGGTCTGAGACACTTACTAGCCCAAGGTTGCTTGGGCAGGTTGCTTAATGTTGTTTGCCTCAGTTCTTCATCTGTAAAATGAGAAGAAAATGGCAAGCTTCTAAAATATCTTTGCCAATGAAACCCCAAACAGGGTCACCAGGAGTTGTATGTGACTGAAAAAGGTTGACTTGAACAACCACCACAAATATGTAGAGGTGGTCTTTTAGTAAAACTATCCCCTGTATGATCCATGTGTGTATGTGGAATGGGCAATGATCCAGGATCTCTGACAACTCCTCCCCTCTATTCTTTTTTAGAAAGCTGCAGCCATTGGCATCTCCCAGGTGATCATTTCCCGAATTACCATGGCAGCTCCTGGGATGAGTAAGAATTTAAGAGCCACTCCTCTTCTAGGAGAAACTCCCCTGGAGGGTGGAGAACTGAGACAGGGGCTTCGATGGGACCTGAGTTTTACATTGTCATATTGGTTTTCCTGGGTTCAGAGGAAATAGGCACCTTTTTTGCAGTGGAAATTGACACCAGTTAGATTGTTGGAGATTCTTAAAATATTCCAATCCTTCTTAATAGAACTTTGCCCTATTACTCTTTTTTCCCCATATAGCCTGGGCTTGGGGTTTGACAAAGTCAAACTATATCCCCCTTACATCCTTGAGACTTTGTCTTTGAATCACCAAGAAAGGAGGCAAAGGAATAGTTAGTTCAATAGTTTGATTTCAGAAGGAAATTTGTGGAAGATTTAAGAATGTCCTTCTTGACTTTGTCTCACTTCTCTTCCCTCTCTAGTTTTACTCCCAATTCTCATGGAAAGGCTGGAGAAGTTGGCTTTCATGAAGGTGAGTGATTTGCAAGATCATGGATTTAAAGCTAGAAGGAACTTTAGAGGCCATGAAGTTCAACTACTTTATTTTACATATAAGGAAAAAGGTTGAAAGAGTTGTTAAGGACCATGTAAACAGGCAGGTCAATTCTCTGAGAGCCTCCACAGCTGTGAATCATAACACGTGAAGGAGTTGCAAAGGAGCCTTTACTAATGCAGATGTTCCTTGTGGATTGGGAATGAAATAAATTGGAGGCAAGAGGGAAGAGGAAGGGAGGTTAGAGAACGCAACTGCCTCTCAGTCTCTTTGTATCATCATCATCGTCTCACATGAAGAGATCCATTCTACAGGACTGAGTTAGACCTCCAGCAGCCATTGGCATGTGGCTCCTGTATCACACCAGTTAATGAGTGACTGAGGTAGGATTCAAATACATGTCTTCCTAAATCCATTCTCCACCATTCCACCTCATTGTTATTTTTCTCTTTACCTTCCCCTACCCATCATCCCAAACAAGTCTAGGAATTCATCACTCTTCTAATTCTTCCCTCCTAAGATCACTTAATCTCCCTTCTCTCTTCTCTTCAACAGTATGTTCTAGGGCAGTGCTCAAGGTAGACAGATCTGTTTAACTCTTCCCTTAGTATGGTTTCCAGTCTTATAAGAATGCAGGGATCAGAGAGTCTTTCTTTACCCTGCTTCCCTATAAACTTCTGTCCCTCCATTTCTGCAAGAAAAATGATAACTGGGTCTCCTTGCTGATAGTCAAAGAATCTCCATTCATCTATTTGTCTGTTTTTCTTTCAGAAAATTCAGTTCCTGCACGCCCCATTGCAGGTGATGCTGGTAGGGGGCTTGTGAGTATTACTTTCTCTGGCTTATATTTTCAGGCATCCTGGGAAGGACCCTCAATCCACTTACAAACAAGTGTCTGTATTTCGAGTTGTGCAACATGGCCTCATTTAATCTTTTTTGGAAAGCAAATGGTGACAGAGGTGGCCTCAAGGGTAAAGGGAGCAATAGTTCCCACCTAGAAAGGACTGTCTATAGAAATAAGTGCCAACTATTAACTTATCACAGTGCCCTTTAGTTCCATGGACTTCCATAAAATTTTGCTCTGAGCAGAGCTGGGTAGAGGTGGTTGTCAGTGACCTGGTCCTGGTTCAGCCAGAACCATGTTGAGCTAGTTGAGCCTTGTATGGCAAATTAAATATATTAGTCCTTTCTTTCCTGTTTCCTTTCACCCAAATCTAGGGGCTCAAGGAGTATGAATTCCAAATTCTAGAAATCAAAGCATCATTGTGGGTTCACATGTATTCACCATTACAATTAGACAACGGAGACCTAGGTGAACTCTTTTAGGGCTGTTTCCTAGTATCTCTAATAGGCATGAGCCCAATGCTGTATTTCCTTGCTTGTCCTCTCATTTTTTTTAACCATATACTCATGCCCTTTAGGAACTTGAAAGTGTAATTTCATTTGGGAGTCAGGGTGGATACTTGGGCACTGGAGTGGAAAGAGAGGGAAAGAAAGAGATTTTGGTATAATTAAGCTCTTGTGAGCCAGAGTTGGGGAGTGACTGTAAATTCTTTCCTCTTCCAGCCTCATCTTCATGGTACCTGTGGCCTGTGCCATCTTTCCACAGAGATGGTAATTCTTCCTTTTCCCCTTTGTTTTAGTGACTAGACCTTTCTCCATTCTTGCTTGATGGCTTGGGGGTGGGAGAGGAAATCATAGGCACATAAATTTAGTGCTGGAAAGGGCCAAGAGAGTCTCTAGAAGACTGGACCTTAGAAAAGAAAGATGACTTGCTGAGATCATGCATGTCCCAAATAGCAGAGCTGGGCTTTGTCAAATTCTTTGACAAAGTTTTTCAGATCCCATACTTTTCCCACTGCACCACAAGGCCATATGCATCACTTATAACAGAGGGCCCTTCAGACAGGATTATAAACTTAAAATTCTCTCTCTTTTATATTGTGTGATTGGTAAATGAGACAGCTCTTGACTTTAGGGAGGATAATTATTTCTTTGGTCCAGGGGCTGCTTAGGTATTGTTCATAACCACGGGGACCAGATAATAAAAGGAAGCTCCTTGTCAATATATGGTCACCAGTCACTTTAGTTCGAATTGGGCTTTGGAACTAAATAAAGTGGATGATATCATATGTGCAACTGAATAATTACTGGACAGGACAATTCTTCAAAAGTTGTTCTTTGTCTAGTTAGCACAGTCTCCATCCAGTCCCCTTCCCCAGCCCTGGAGTGCTTTGTTTCATACCTGAATTGTTAAATGCGTCACACCTTCCTTTCTCAGTGAGATGGCGGTCTCACATCTGGAACCCGAACTCCGAGATTCCCTCAAAGCTAAGCATGGAGACCTCATCTCTTTCGTCTACTTCAACAAAGGACTCTGAAGTTCCACCTCTTCATCTCTTGGCTACCCTGGGCCCTCAGAATTTCCTTTCTCCCCTCTCACTTCCCAAAACAGTATAAAAGCCAGGCTGAATTGAGAGGTGGATTAGATTCCATCTATGCTCAAGCCCTACCTAATATTAGAAGTGTATTGTGGATTCCTGTCTCAAACCTACAGGCTGCTGTCAGGGAAAGAGTGTGAAAGAGTAAGGGAACAGATGTTCAAACTGAGTGACCAACTTTGAGGGCTCTGTTCCTCCAGATCCCCCCCCCACACACACACACACAATTTTCATGCCTGTCACAGGCACACCTTAAACCTGTACACCCAGGACCTCTAGTCCCAAGTGGAGAAAGAATCTTCTGAGATCTGGATAAAGGAGATTAAGGGAGTAGCCTGAGGCTATTTTCAAGATAATGGGGGCTGGTACTTTAGAATTCTTGTTCATAGTCTGATAGGAGACATTTACTTGACTAAGAGGGGCAGTGGAGAAATCTCCAGACTAACCCTTCCTCTGTTCTAATCTCAGATGTGCTGAAAAACTTGGGGACCTTTTCCCCACTTCTGACCCTTAATAGGTGGATGACCCTATTCTTCTGGTGTCAGTTTAATGAAGTTAATAATACTCAAAGTATCTACCTCACAGGATTGTGAGGATCATATGAGAGAAGGTTTATCAAAGTGCTTAAAAAAAGTCTTAAAGCATTCCATAAATGTCAGATTAGTATTACACTTTTCATTCCTATTATGGTGGCCACTTTGTCTTAAATCTGTAAGGACTGGTTTGAAAAAATCCCTTGCTGATCTCTGATTGCCAAATCCTTGCTTGCTGAAATTCCCCAGGGGTGCAGGTATTAAGGCCAGGTTTTTCATGTCTGAGGGTGCCTGAGGCCATTGGTCAATAGACAGGCTGATTGTTTAAACCTTAGCTATGAACAATCTCTTGGGCATTTTTATTGCTGTTTGAGATAGAAACTCATCTGATTATTATTTTTCTTTTAAATAAAATTTATTGGCTGTAAATGAAAGTTCTTCAGTATATTTGGGTAGGTCTCAAGTGAAACTTCTGGGCAGAAATGCATTGATGTGACATTTCCAAGTCCTATCCCTCCCTGGTTTCTGTCAAGAAAATGGTGCTGAGTAGGAAAGGGAGGAATAGTTTTGATACAAACAACAACAAAAACCCTGCACTGAAGTGCTAGCCCTCTTTCAGCCTCTACTGTCCTAGAGTCCCCACAAAAGCTGAACTGCCTTGTGTGATTTGGGGGGATCATTTCTTAGTCTTGGGACTGATACAAGAATTTTTTCAAATTTTTTGGCTCTTGAGAAGAGGCTCTTACTGTGAACTGAATAAATCTTTTAAAAAGTTATTTTAAAATTTTCTTGAACATTTCTTTTAAAAGGTGATCCAGTTATATCTCTTCTTAGCATACTTTGATTCTCCCAGGGTGGTATGGAAATATGCTTAAAAGCCCCGGAATCTTGGCATCTGGCATCATTAAAAAGAGGAAAGGGAAAAACTTTGATTGGGTTTTTGGACCCTTTCACTTTTTCCCCTTTCCCAGCCCCACCAATATCCCAGAGATGGAGCATTGACCAACCTGGATTTTTTGGCTTTTAACAAATGTAAAAACAGAAAACGGGCCTAGTTTTAGGCCGTCATAGGTCTCTGGCCAGCATGTTGTTTCATATTAATTTTGACTCCAGGAATCAATCCTTGATTTCTAGAAAACTTTCCTAAACCCTAGTCCCCTCTCTTATCTCTGGATTCTCTAGATAGTAATATCTCTCTACTAACAGCAGATATTCACACACACACACACACACACACACACACACACACACACACAGAGTTACAGTTAATGTATAGTTACAGTTACAGATAATGATATCTATCTCCTGGTTTATGTGGCATCAGGAACTTTCATTCTCATTCTCAAAAATCCAACCTCTCAAATTAGAAGAGTTTAGCATAAACTTCCCTTTCATCTGTCCCAAGAGAATTTGGGAACTAGTACAAAGCACACTGTATTGAAGTCATAAACCAGGATTTCACCACATTTTCTGTATGAACTCGGACAAATCCTTTTCCCTCTGTGTATCCACAATCTGTAAAACAAGAGGGTTAGTTTTTTTTAATATAGTAAAAACTTATTCTATTTGGACTCAACAAAGGTGGGCCTGAATTTCTAGCTTTGCTATTTATTCTATCACCTTGGGCAAGGTACAATCACTCAGGGCCCTATTTGTAAAATAGTTGAATTGGACTGAATCACCTCCTAACATCTCCTCCAGCTCTAATTCTTGTGATCTATGATAATGCTTCTTAAATGTTTTCCACTTGCTACCTCTTTTCACCCAAGAAATTTTCATATGATTCTGGGTATATAAAGTAGGCATAGAGTTCAAATATTTGATAATAATAATGATGACTAATAATTACTGAAGAAGAAGGGATCTTTGGTATGAAAAGGAGGGATGAGATGATAATGTTGCTCAACATTTTGGTCATTGATTAAAGGTTACAAAATCCTTGGTATGAATTAACCTGGTTTGATCCTGTGAAGTAGTTAGTGGAAAGCATTGTTGTTCCCATTTTACAGATGAAACTATAGATGAAGCTTAGATAAGGTGACTTATCTCAAGAAATTCAGGGAGTGGAAGTCTTTGCCAGAAAGCTTATAGAGCAAAGACAGGTTATGGGTACTTCTGTTCCAGAGGCATCACTTGGGGGGCGGGGGGATAACTTCCCTTCACACAAAGTCTCCCTTGTTCTAGCAGCCCAAAGTGATACCCAAGATCAGTGCTCCTCAAACTTTTTTTAAATACTGTCCCTCAGACAGCTGGAGCGCCTCACACTCTGTCTCCCGCCACCTGCTTCAGCCCAGTGCTGGAAAGCATTGCTAACTCCAGTTTAGGTCAAACATCACTTCTGGTCTGATTTTGCCATAAATCATAATAAATAATCATAAAATAAATAAATGCGGTGGGCCGCATCTGGCCGTAGTTTGAGGACCCCTGTCCAAGACGATTCAATGGACCTTTTTACATGGGGATGTCACTTTTCAGTTTTCACAGCATCTTCGAAGTTGTTCTCATTTGTTTTTCATTACAGCCTTGTTCAGTAACGGAGGCAGGTGTTCCCATTATACAGACAAAGAAGTCTCAGAAACATAATTTGCTTAAGCTCATCCAGTAGTTGGAAGATGTGGTACTTCATAAAATTCACCCAGCATTTGGTGTGCATCATTTCACTTGATCCTTACAATCACACTGTAGGTCGTTGCTCTCCAGACTATTATGGGTAAGAAAACTTGATGAAAGCATGACGTGACCTATTTAAAAAATAAAAACACAACCAAAATTCTACCAAGTGGCAAAGCCTGGGGTCTGAGCCCAGGTTTTCTAAATAGTACTGTGTGCTACACCGGAAGCTTCCCCCAGAAAAATTCTGGCAAAACCTATTAAACTGTTTCATGCTTGTCCTGTCCTGTCCTTCCTAGATTATCTGGATGAGACTTCCTTCCAAGAGACCTCTGGGAGCTGGAGGAGGGGGAAAGTGGGATCCCTGCCAAATCCAATTAATGCAAAATGTTTGCCAAACCAGACTGCCTGGCTAAATTGGCTATTTATTTCCTGGCTCCCTAATGATGTTTACAGCTAGTCCTTTGTGCGGAGCACTAATTAGCCCCGCCAGGACAGACTAGGGTCTCCCTGTTGTGAAATGAGCGGGGCCCAGCTTGCAGGGCCCTGCTCCCAGAGAGCACCGTTCCTGCGGCTGGCGAAGAGGATGGAGAAGCACTCTGGGTACTTGGAGAGCAGGGCATTCTTGAGCTGAACTCTGGGAATTCCCGGCCCGGGGCAGCCTCGCTTCCTGCAGAGGAGTCCGTCCTTCTGTTTGGGGCACAACTTTTGGGAAAGAGGGGATTGGGTTTATTGCACACGGCTCTAGAAAGCGGAGCTGGAGTGGAACTTCCCCAACAATCCACCAGCCCTGCCCCGTCACCATCCCAGATTCAGGCCCTCAGTCAGAAACTGGCAAGGTGACACGTTATGGAAGGGAACCCATCCCAAAGGCTGAATTGGATCATTTCTGGGATCCTTTCAGCTTGGATGCCAGGAGGAAAGGGGGCTGACCCCCGTCCGTCCCCGGGAAGAGTTCTCCGAGACCTTCCCCGGCAGGTTTGAGGGGCCTCTAAATGGCAAGCTCCACGGACAGGACCCTTCGGTTTAGTACTGGCTCTGTGAGGTCTGGGGCAAGTCACTCCCATTTTTCACCGTTTTGTTTTGTTTTGCTGGTAAAATGTCACATTACTTTAAATTTAAAAAAATATTTGAGTCTCAAGTAATATTGGGGGGGGGGGGAGAGGATTCAGTCATTTCCGCCACACCCAATAGGGCTGCCGATTCCCACGGCCCTGCCTCTTCCGGACTTCTTCCGCCACCCTCTGGGGATGGGCGAGGCCTTTCCTTCGCGCTCTACGTAGCCCGACTTGCTTCTACTTTTCATTGGCCGATCGTCTTCGGAAGCTTGTTCTAATAGGTGATCCAGCTTTGATGGACAGGCGCAAGAATCAATGATGGAAGGGACCCGAGCTGAAGGTTGGAATGGCTAAGCGCCCCCATGCCTGGGAGAACCCTGGTCTGGGGGCGGTACTTTCTGTGAAGCGGGGCGGAGCCGGAAATCGGGGCGGGGGATGAGAACGAAACAGGAAGAGGAGCAGGGAAGAAGGAAGAAGGGGGAAGAGGAGGAGGAGAGGGAGGAGGAAGAGGAGGAGGAAGAGGAGGAGGGAGGCTGTGGCGGCAGTGGAGGAGCAGGAGCCGGAGCCGGAGCCGGAGGGTGATGGAGAGGAGAAGGTTCCTGGGCGGCATGGCGCTCCTGCTCCTCCAGGCGCTGCCCACCCCCCTGTCAGCCAGGGCCGAACCCCCCCAGGTAAGAGGAAGAGGGTCTGGGGGAGGGGGCTGCAGGACCAGAGTGGGAAAGCGGAGAGGGCGCCGTGGCGAGACAGGAACGGGGTCCTGAGAGGGGGCTCTGGGTGCTTGGTAGGGCAGGAGGAGGAGCTTCCTGAGGGGGTGCTCCAGGACCCGGGGAGGACGCTCAAAGGGGTCCATGTGTCCGGAGGGTGGGCGCCGACCACCTGGGCAGGCCCTGAAGAAGCTGCGGCTTTATGGGTAGCGCCAGATTCCGGGAAGGGCTCCCAGGGGCATTGGTGCTGGGGGGGGGGGGGGGAACATGAACGCCAGGCTTTCGGGTAGGAATCTGGGAAGGAAGGAGGAGGGGTTCCTGGCCCCACCTCTCTCTCCCCTCCTCCCCGTGTCCCCATTATGCAGATGAGGGACTGAGGCCTAAAGAGATGAAGTGACTCGGCCAAGGTCACCGCTCTGGTATAAAGGCCACTGCCAGGCTCTGAATCAGGCTCCTCTGCCTCCAAACCCAGCACCCCCGTGCTCTCCTGAGAGATCCTACCCGAGGGGGCACTGGCCAAGGCTGCCCAGTGGCAGGGGCCCCGGAAGGGGACAGAAGCCTCTGCTGGGAGGTACGTGACAGTAGTGGAAGTGGCTGCCACCCGAGCAACTCGGACGGGAGGCAGATGGGCCCTGGAGCCTGGGTAGCAACTCTGGGCCATGGAAACGCTCCTGCTGCATTAGCAGCTGGTGCTGCAGGGTTGGGGGGTAAGTGGGGTGCCCCAGCTTTTCTGGCTGGGTGCTTTCTTTGCTTTCCCAGGAGAGAAGCTTTGGTTCCGATTTCAGCCAGGGATGGCATTGCGAAACTGCTGGGAGGGGTGCTACTGGTGCCAGCCTGGGTGGGGAGCAACAGGGGGAAGCATACTTTCCCTCCTTTCCACTTGTTACCCTGCTTGCCAGGCAGCTTTCCTCACCTTCTCTTGTCTTTCATTTTTGGAAGCACACACAAGGAGCATCACAATGGCAGGCTCTTGTCTGTGAAGTGTCACGGTCAAGATGAGGAGATTTCCAACAACAATACCAGTTCTTTGTTGACTTGTTACATTCAAGCACATCTTTACTGGGACTGGACTCCTCCTTTTTTCTTCCTGCTCCTCATTTTCTGTCTTATGTATCTCCTTCAGTGCAGATCATAATGCTCTCCATTAAGTAGATCGTTAATACGTGTTTGAAGCATTATTATATGGACAGAAAGATCAGAAAAAATTAACTTTTTAAAAAATTTTGAGCCCCTCATTTCAAAGTTGATTTTTGTCTAGTTTACACTAGACCATCTGGACCATCAGTAGAAATGTCATACTCTACTTCATCTAGAAAAGTTAAATCTTAATTCATTTCAGGGATAGGGAGGAGTAAGAGAATTTTGGGGTCCATGAGAGAATTAAGGTGAGGGCTCTAATGATTGGAGTTGCCTGTAACTGCCTAGACTGATACAAAAGAACCAAGAATTTTGCATTTATTTTGTAATTTGATTTTCTGAAAATTTCTAAAATTTAATTCCAAACAATTTAATACATTGTTAAAGATTTTAATTTGGGAATGACTCTTTGAGTCTCTACTATCCTCTAAGGTCTTAGTACTTACTAGTTGTCTTCTCTAGGTAATATCTTGCTGGAGGAGGGAGGTAATTGATATTGGAAGGTAGTAGGTTCTGTACTTTTTAGCTGTAACTTTAAGATGGGATAGAGCGTCTAATCATGACATTATGGACTAAGTAGCCAGAACATTAAGCTCATCTATCTGCACCTTGATTTTCATGACTAGGCAGCTTGTTCCTATCATGTTCTTGACAATTTCAGTACTTGTTTTGAGGATTAACCTAACCCTTGTACTTTGTTTCAAATGGTTAGAATTTGGTTTCTGTCCAGTCATTTTTATGTATCTTCAGTTCTATCCCAGAAGATATTGAGTTTGTGTAATGGGCAATCTCTTAATTTCTCCCCTTCCATCCAAGTCCATCTTTGTATATGTGTCACTGAAACCCCACAGACCAATATATATACAAATATATCCAAGACTGTGTTTTTTAGTTGTAACCTTTGGAATGGAAAGTGCCCAATAATTATTAACTGAATACATCACAGTCTGGTTGATTTTGAATGTTGAGAGATTTTCTGTTTGTTTGTTTGTTTATTTGTTTGTTTGTTTGTTTGTTTTTAAGAAACCAGTAAACTAGGGGGAAAATGCCTCAAAGATTATTTTAGCAGAGACAAATTTCAGGTACTCTTTGTCCTCATTTTAACAAGTGACCTCCAGCTGACTGTCCAAGTTGAGGACTCCTTGTACTACTGGTTGCATCATTGTTAAATGGTAGGGGCATCTCGTTGCCTCTTGTCTTATGTGTTCTTGTCAACTATAATCCTTATTTGCAAATTCTATATCAGAAACATGAGCAGTATTAGGAGACATGTTTTCTCATTATTAGCTCTACACTAGAACGATTATTTTCTCTGTTCCATCCTCAGAGAAGTTGTTCATTATAACATAATCTGTCTGGTAGCATGCGATTATAGGCCGAGCTCTCTCAAGAGTTGCCTGTGGTTCAAATGCATGATTTCTTTGAATTATAAAGAATAAGCAGTTGGCTTTTCTCTTTGGCTTTTTGTCTTCACTAACTCAATTACTATTAGGATGTTTCTAGTTTTTATTTTCCTTTCATTTAGAATTGTGCACTTCTCTGATGTAAATTAAAGAGTGTTTAGTAGTATTTCCCATCACCTCAAAGTAGTGACCTCATTTCTGGAGTAACTTTCCCTCTGTCAAATCAGATTTTTGATTTGATTGAGTGGTGAAAGCACTTCCTATGTTATGTTTTCTTCTCTCCTGCTACATTCCATTGACCAGAATTAGTAGTAATCTAAAATCATCATCTTATATTTGCATGAACCTTTTCATACAGAGTCCAAGAAAAATAGCCAGCTGGCTCATTTGCATTTACAATATTCCTGGGTGGTAGATTGGTACCATCTCCAATTCTCGGCTCAGAAAAACTGATATCTGAGACAGTGAAAATAACTTAATTCACCTGATTCAATTCTGTTCTGTAGTTTAGAGGCCAACTTTTTCTCTAATATTTTCAATTTAGTAATGGGGGTTGGTGGTGCTTCCTGAATTCTTCTGTTCTAACTCAAAGAAAGAACTTTTTATTATGCTAATGATTTTTGACATCTTGATTCCCCCCCCCCCCCATCTCTTATTTTTGGACAGACAAATCACTGTGATCAACAGGTTTCCTGTGTGATTGTTAAATGTTTTTAATTTATCTTAAATTTAGTTTGATCTTGGATTTGGGTGATATCTGCCACCAGTCAACTTTTTGTCATCTAATAACGAACATTTTAGCTCTGAACAAAGCCCACTTTTAATCTGTAGTTTGATTTGCAAGTTATTTTTCATTCTTTCCTTTCTAAGTGAATTTTGTCTACTCTTTTGTGTCCTCATTTCCAGAAAAAAACCATTGATAACTTTTTTCCTTTCTTTCTTTTTCTTTTTTCTTTCTTTTTTTGCTGAGGCAATTGAGGTTAAGTGACTTGCCCAAGGTCACACAGCCAGGCCATGTTAAGTATCTGAGACCAGATTTGAACTTAGGTCCTCCTGATTTCAGGGTTGATGCTCTATCCACTGCACCACCAAGCTGTCCCTTTTTTTCTTTCTTAATATGGGGGAAAATTTTTTCTTTTTCCTATTTCCTTACCTTGGTAAGCCTAATGAGTAATGATTCTTTTTTCTCTAATCTTTGTGATGCTAGTAACTATATTACCTAAAGAATGATATCATTTTTTTTCCTTCACTGTCATAAATATATCTCAGCTTTTATATACTAAGTTCAAAGACACTTTTGGATGTTTTCGGATTTTCCAACTCCAGAGATTACTGTGTTCTCCTGCATCATGGTGACCTTGAAGTGCCAGTTTGGGTATTAGCTACTTTTAGCAGACAATCTTCATTTCCCATACCCTAGGAGTAGGTGCTCTTCAACAATTGTAAGCATGTAGTGTTGATTGTTTTCTGAAGATTCTCCTATCTTCTCAGGCCCTTTTCCAAGCTTCTTAAAGGTTTCTAGGAAGTACTTTCTAGGTTTCTCACCTTTCCACACTTCTCCTGGACCAGATTATTATGCTATGTGGAGTCATTCTTGAGTCCTTGAGTCACCATTTGTAGGTACCACTTGGAGTCATTGATTTCATTGTACCTCTTTCTCCTAATATTTCTCTATCTCCTGCAAGTACCAGGGGGGGAAAAACCCCTACTTGTAAAGGATGGTGAATGAAGAAATTAGGTTTCAGTCACATTGCCAAAAACTGAGATCTTTTCATTGTGGCCATCTTCAGCATTTCCACTAGGTGGAGCAAAGACTGGCCTAAACATTAACAGGTTTAAGAGATATGGAAGTGACAAAGAGACATATATAACTTTGGAATATAAGACATGTTATGAATGTTAAATTGGCTTTGGGAAATTCCTAAATATTTCTAAAATTTTATGGCCTTGTTTTCTCTTGGTTCTCCTCACTCCCAGGAGAAGATAAAGACTTTGCTCATTTTTTTGTGTTTATGTTTTCAATGCTTGGCATTCAGGCAAGATAGTAAGCTCTTCATAAAGTAAGTACTTATTCTTTCTTCCTCCCTGTTGGACTTTTCAGTCTTGTAGGATCATCATCCATGTCCTGTCCTTTAAACATGAATGTACCCCAAGGTTTTGTTTTGGGCCGCCTCCTCTTTATTTCTTGGTAATCTCATCATCAGGATTCAACTGTCATCTCTGCGGTTGACTCCCAGATCAGCCCTTACTTTTCTCCTGAACTTCAAACCCAAGTTGTAGATTGCCTTCTTGACATCTCTTCCTAGATGCCTCTAGTTCTTCCTCTTAGATTTC
Organism: Sminthopsis crassicaudata; assembly: GCF_048593235.1. Taxonomy (NCBI): domain Eukaryota; kingdom Metazoa; phylum Chordata; class Mammalia; order Dasyuromorphia; family Dasyuridae; genus Sminthopsis; species Sminthopsis crassicaudata. The sequence continues at coordinate 578,362,542 of NC_133618.1, forward strand.
TAGGGCACTATTCCTTTCAGCGTACCCAGGTTTACAAGGAACATTGAACTCTTCCTTCTCTCTCATATTCCTCATCTGCATAGCCAATTAATTGCCAAATCTTATCGATCTTACCTCTACAACCGATTTGTCTTTTCCCCACTACCACGCTCATCACTTTAGTTAAGTGTCTTATCCTTACTTGCTTAGATTATTGTAATAATCTAATTGGTTCTCCTTCTGGTCCCTCACTTACAAGATGACACCAAACTCTTGTTCAAGGAACTTCAATGACTTCTGTTATTTCAAGATTAAAAAGCAAATTCTACTGTTTGGAATTTTAAAAACTTCACAGTCTGGCCCCAACCTCTCTTTCTTAGACTGATTTTATATTACTATACCTAATGCAGTTTACATTTAGCCCTTCTAACCTACTTGATGCTCCCTGTGCATGACATTCAATCTCCTGTCTCCTTTGTTATGTTTGTCCTCTATGACTGAAATAAATACTCTCCCTCTTTCTGTCTTCTGATGGAAATTAGGGATTCCTAGCACAGTTCTAGTGCCACCTCCTGCAAAGAGGCCTTCACTATTTTCTTCCATTGTTAATGCCCCTTCCTTCTCTCAAATGACTTGGCTTTATTTTGTGTGCATTTTGCATTTGTATTTGGTGTTTCTCTCCAGTAGGATGAAAGATACTTGAAGGCAGAAAAGATTTTTTTATCTTTGTATTTCTGATATAGCACAATGTCTAGCACCTAATGGATACTTGATAAGTAATCAATGAACTTATTTTTCAGTAACATAACCTAGCTTTGTCAAAGCTAGGTTAGACTTATCTAGTTTTGATTTTTCTCTTTTCATAATTGATTTTGTGGAAAACTTGTCTTTTGGTATAATTTGGTGACATTGTCAGTCTCACAACAGGTGTTGGTTCAAGATCTCTGGTGTTTGTTTTTGGAAGTAGATAAAAATAAAGGTTTAGAATATTGTAAGGATATTTGTGGTTTTGGAAGCATAGCTTCTAGAATGAGGAGTTATGTTGATTTTTATCATTAACTATTAAACATCATAAATCTTATGTTGTAATTTTGTTCATTATGCATTTGCCCAGATTTGCATGTCTATTATATCAGGAGCTAGTCTAGTATAAAAAATATTCATGGTTTTCACAGTACTGTTTTTCATTCACAGTTTTCTTGTCTACTCCCCTTATTTAAGATTCTACTTAGCATTTCTACTCTAATTAAAAAAAAAAAAAAAAAAAGGAAGACCTGTTTTGTGAGGTTTAAATATTATTTTCTTTATTAGTGGTCCAGTTGGGAGAATTGCATGATTTGTTTTCTCTAATGAGAAGTTGAAGAGAAATATAATATCATATAGAATTTGCTTACAGAAGCAAATGTGAAATCCATCTTGGCATTTCCTTTGTTTATTTTATCTATCTATCTATCTATCTATCTATCTATCTATTTATTTTTAACCACACCTGGCTAGGTTGGATAAGAGTGTAGACAGATTCTTGTGTGAAAATCAGTGCAAGGAACAACATGACCTTCTCATTGTTTGCTTTTCTTGAGTCTTACTGCTGCTTCTGTTGTATGATGTTTCTTAATCTTCTGATTATATTTCAGGATGAAAGTTTTGTCTCTAAAATTTTGTCTTGATATCCCCATGTTCAATTTAGAGGGAGGAAAAAAATCTGTTGCTTCAAAGCTAGCTTAGCTTCCAATTATGAATGGAAGGACACTGTCTTTGCCGTTTCATCTGAAAGTCTGTTTATTCTCCTAAGAGAAGTAGGTCCAGTTTAGGTCAGATGGGGTCTTAGACTAGAAAAATTTAGGAAATGCCAAGGTGCTGAAGGAAATGGTTTATAACTACTCAGCAAGGTGTCAGACAACTGGTCTTCAGCTGTTGAAGAATTATAAGTTTGGGCAAAGTCTCAGAGAGGATCAGGACTAGTGATCATTATAAAAATAAAGACATTTAAACTTTCAGAAAGGTCACTTGCTATTCTGCTACTTAAGTTAAGCCTAAAGTCTATTTGCAGGAGGAAGTTTGGAGTGCTATTCTGGGGTCCCCCAGGCTAGAAAGAATGCTAATGACTTTCTCTAGTGCATGTGCTTAAAGTCTTTTCTGCTAGTATTTTCTAATGTTTCCACTCATGCTGTTCTAAAGAGTTATTGGGGGGTAGGTAATCTTAACAGAGTCATTGTAATAACTCTCAGAAGTGAAAAGCATTTCAGAATGTATTTCATCCATCCCATACTTGAACAGGAATTCCTTTTTTGGAATTCCCATGCATGTAGTCAGCTATCATATGGTTGAAGACATTCATTGTTAGGGAATTCAGATCAGGTTGAGACAAAATTCTGTAATGTATATATAGATTATTTTGGAGAAGATTTTTATTTTTGGCAATCAGATCTGATAAATTATTAGACTCCTTAAGTTATTTAATAAAGATTCCATTGTAAGACCCTCTAAATTACCTAATAACTGGTGTTCCCTGAAATTTTCTTATTTTAAAATAAGGATAGATGACATAGTTTTGTTTATTAGTGCTTTGAACATAGTATGTGCTTAATAAAAGCTTATCGATTGATCATTTTCCTTAACTTTCTTTTGCATTTAGTACATATTTTTGCCTAGGTACCCCCCCTTTTTAAAAATTTTTTTTTAAATAATCAGTGACTGGAAGGATTAATGTATATCCTTCCTTATCTACTACAGAGACCATTTATTGCTTTTGGTGAGGGAGAAGGGAGGGAAGGGGTAGGGTGAGTATGTGAAGAGCAACCAAAACCAAAACCTACTTTTATCAAGGGTTGCAAGAATGTTTCAATTAGATGTGGAAAAAAGCAGGGCTTGATTGGCCCCTCTTCCTCATGTCAGGCATCTAGACAACTTAACCCTTCTTTAGTGTACCCTTGGATGACTTATGCCTGACCTAAAAGGTGTTTGAAATGTCAAAACAGTTGTAAGTCAAAGTCTTAAACTGCTGAGGCAGCTTCAGGGAATAGTCTTCATAGACTAAATGGAAAACTCAGAATTACATTCTAGTTTAAAGAAAAGTTTACCACGGTGTACCTTGGAATGAGCTCTGAATTACAAGTTAGCTTTAGGTTGTAGTTAGGCTTGGCTCTGTCACTTGCTGGCTGTGTAACCTACCAGTTCACCTGACTTCCCAGAGATTCTGTGTTTTTATCTGTAAAACTGGAATAATGGTACTTGCCCTGTCTATCCACAGGGTTGATTTGAGGATCAAATGAGATAATGGATATAAAAAGTGCTTTGAAAACCAATATGTTATACAAATAGTTATAATTATTATTAAACTTTCTCCTCAAAAGTCCTCCAGTGGCTTATTGTGGGGTAGGGATGATCCTAAGTTCTAAAACACTGTGCCAGAGAATTGCAAGCCTAGCCAGTTCTGCTAACCTGAAAAGGTTCCAAGGACAGGCCTAGAAACAATTTGTCAAAGGACCAACTCCTGTTTGGAGGGGCTCATCACTAGAAGACTGGCAAACTTAGGTCCTGAAGGGTTTCTTGGCAGCAGCAACTCTTGGAGATGATTAAGGTGTAAAGGAGGGAAATGATGCATCTTCCAAGTATTGAAATGTCTAATGGCTTTCATTTACCAGCTCTTTTTATTCTCTGGAATAGCATTGAAGTAGATAGGGCCTATATTATTTTATTCTCTTTGGTGTCATCAGATCATATCTAAGCAAGATTTTTATTCTCAATAATCGTTAAAGGTTGATTATTAACCCTACTCCTCTCTCCCCCCCCCCCCCATCCCTTTCCTGTTTTTAGAGCTGTATGGAAAGATTAGGGTATATAAGAAAAAATTAGGAAATTAGTTAGGAAGGGGGTAATTAGGGTGGGGACTGGGGACTAGGGCAAGCTGACCCTGTTATTTCTTATACTGGTGAGGGTGATTGTCTCTTAGTCTCAGTAATAATAAATAGTTTTTTCTTTGCTCTTCTACTTCCCCCATGATCCAGACCCCATCTCAAGTAATTTATGGTGCTAGTTAGCTTTATATTGTTTACGTGCCTCTTGTTGTGTAGGAATGGCTGGACCGTGAAGCCTTCAAACCCTATAGCCTGTGGCACTGTTTGGAAGCATTGTGATAGATTCTGTTAGCTAGGGTATGCGTTGCTCTGTGTCAGGAATGTCACTATAGATATTGTTGTCCATTGTCTTCTCTTGCCCCTCTTTTTTGCCAATAAGCCATATTGGGGTGGGCCAGGCATAATCCTGGGCAGCCCCGTCCACCTATTTTCCTGCTTATAGGTACGTAAGTCTTTTCTGCCAGCATAAGGTTTATTTTAAATATATTTTGTTGCTATCTTTTGTTTTTATGTCACCTAAATTTTCTAATATATCTTTCCCTTTTCCCTCCCAGAGAGGCATTCTTTATAACAAAGGAGGCAAAAAACTCAGTTCAACAAAACTAACCAACACATTGAAAAAGACTATAGACAGTTTGACATCCTCATAGTCTTCAACCACTATAGATAAGGGGGAGAGGGTGCCTTCACATATTTCTTATTTGGAAACAAATTTGGGCATTATAGTTTTCCAGGTTTTATTTTTATTTTGTGGTTATTTTTTGTTCTATTTTGATGTTAATCCCTTTTCATTTATTTATATGGCCTAGTTCTGCTTTGCATTGCATTATATTATATGAGATTTACTCACTTCTCTAGTTCAGTAATAGTCCATTACAAGGACTATCTTGTTTAGCCATTTTTTAAATCTTAAAGTTTTTTCTACTTGTGAGTCATTTTTGCCTGAGAGATTTTTACATGATTCTGGTTATGTAGGTATATAAAATAGGTATACAAATCAAAAAATGTACTGATAACAAATCATGAAGAAATTTATTTTAAAACAATTTTTTGTGTACATAATATTTTACCATTTGTTAAAAATGAAAGCAGATTGATACTGATGAGGTGGATGTGCTTATTTATTTTTACATAAAGAATTAAATCTTGGCAGAATACTGAATGTCTTTTACTGTTGCCAGATTTTTCACAACTCCCACATACACTTACATGACCCTAAATGAGGTCATGACCCTTAAGAAGTTTTGCTCTAAAGAAAGGACTATCTACTTTTTTTTTTTTTCAATTCTTTGCTACTTCAAAAGGTGCTGTTCTAAAAATTTTGGTAGTTCCTTCATTTTTCTCATTGCTCTCCTTGGAGTATGTGTCTAGCAATGAATATATGCCTCAATGCATGGATGAAGTACTATAAGTACTGTCTGTCTAAATTTCCTCAACTATAAATTGAGGGTATAAGTAGTTATAACACCTACCTCTCAGAGTTGTGAGAATTGAAGAAAATAGTGTTTATAAAGAGCTTAGCACAGTGTACTTAATAAAAGCTTTTTTTTTTTTTTAATATACATAAAGTCTCTGGGTTTAATGTATTGATATTTTAGTTATTTTCTTAGCATAATGCCAAATTTATTTCCAGAATAATTGGGCCAGTAGACAGCTCCACTAATAGTATATTAGTATGTGTTTTTTTCCCACAACCATTCCAACATTGACTATACCCATTTTCATCATCTATATTAATTTGCTGGATGTAAGGTGAAACCTAAAGAGTTGTACTTAAAGTCGTTTTGATTTGCATTTCTGTTATTAGTGATTTATAGCAGTGTTTCATTTGATCATTAAGAGTTTTCATTTCTTTTTTGAGAACTGTTTATATTTTTTGACCATCAATTTTTGAGGGAATGCCTTTTTGGTCCTCTTACATGGCTATGTATCTTGCTTTATCAGATGCCAACATTTTCTCCCTAATATACCACTTCTTTTGTTTGTTTATTTTCTTCATGACAAAGATTTTCAATTTTTAAAAATCAAATTATGTATTTTATCTTGCGTGATTACTTCTATTCTTTATATTATATTAGTTTATCCCATTGTCACAGTGTGAAAAATATTTCTTGTGGTTCTCTTATGTTATTTTTTTTTTTATCATATGACCTTTAATATTGAGGTCACATATTCATTTGAGTGTATTGTAGTTATGTGGTCCATAGTGTTGGCCTACTTCTAATCATTCCCAGTAGTACAAAGTTTAAATAAAAATGTATGGTGAAACAAGCTTTTATAATGATCTAGAGAACCAGATCTTATTTGAGCTTCCTGTCCAAGTAGTATTTGGCTTTGATTAATGTGTCTACTCATTGATGAAACTTGTCTTTATCTTATTCTTATTCTAATTTTTGGCCTTTAGAGTTTTTCACGGGGAGACCCAAAATATGCCAATTGGAGATGGTCAGATTCTGAATCTTGCTGGTCCTTGGACATGTTATCTCATTTAATTTGATTTGTATTATTTACATGGCAAGGAATATCAATCAAATGTTTCCGTATAAAAACAAGGCTGCCTTTGTTAAAACTAAAGTGGTAACTTTAGGGAACAACCTATTAATTATCTGTGATAGCTAACTCTCAGGGGCATCTTTTACAGGCTAGTATTGTCTCTGAGAATAGAAACAAAAACTAGTTGTCAGAGTTATAAATTTTTGTGGACCAATCAATTGTCAATGGCAGAAGGATTTCCAATTCCATGGCATGTTAAAGTGGAAAGGAATGGAATAGAACGGGAGAGAGGACAAAGAAGTTGTCCTGTTTCAGTTTTTGTTCTCTGTTTCTCTTACTTTATTTAGGCTTTTGTGAGTATGCCACTGACGAGAGGCCTCACAAATTCTGCCTTCCTTTCCCTTCCTCCTTCCTTAAAAAGAGAAACAAAGCAATCCAATTTTATTATGTACTATACAAATGGGAAGAATGATATGGTAAAACGTCTCACAAAGTAGAGGAATTCTTTTATGTTCTTTTTCTCTTCTTAGATCTGTCCCATTCATGAGGAGTGTTCTTATTATGTGGCAGGAGGGGGGAGGAAGCCAAACAGGTATTCTGTTAAGTTAAATATATAATGAGAGGTAGAATGGCAGAATAAGTAGAGAGTCAGGACAGCTTGACTTCAGAGACTCTTCTCATATACGCTTGCGGGTCCTTCGGTGAGTATTTTACCTCTTGGTGGCCTAGAGAATTCTTTTAGAACAAACAGGAGCCTATCTGTATTGGTAGAGGGATTTTCCTCACAAAAAGTTCCTCATATCAGTCAAATCACAAGTCATTCAGTTCCTCTCCAAATACATTATATATGTGTGTGTGTATATGAATATATGTACGTATACATCTGAAATAAGTTAGCCCTCTGCTTACCTTCAAGACTCTTCTACTTTCTGATTTCCTTCTATCTCTAAACCATATTTTTCAGCACTCCCTAGTGCCTTAGGGATTGCCTGTTCTAGATAGGCTGATCTTTCTTCATGGTCCTCCATTGTACCTTGATTAATATCTTGTCTGCTTCCCATAGTCTTTCCCCAATGTTTAGCTTTTCCACATCTTATCTAGTTGAGGCCCAGTTCAAGTTTTGCTATGATGTTTTCGCTGCTTGTTCTAACTGGTGATGATGTTCCTTCTTTGATTTCCTGTACTTAGGACTTTTATCCAGACTACTTATTTAGTATTTAATTGTATTGCTTCAGAACATCTGTATTTTATATGCATATAACTTATCTCTCCAAATAAGTTGGAATCTACTTGAGGAATAAGAGATCATTATCTCTTTTCTTTTTTAAAATAACATTTTATTGATATCTGTTGTGCTTAGGGTTTTTTTTTTTTTTAATATCACCATAGTTTCCCCTAGTATTCTTCCTTTGTTTTCCCAGAGAACAATTCCACATAACAGATAGAGAAAAAATTATGATTGATCAATATGTAGAAAACGTTTAAAAATATGTGGAATGACATTTTTGAACCTTCCATTCCTGTACGGTGACAGATCAGCTTCTTTATGTCTTATATAGGACTGAACTGAGGGCTGAATATAGAATTTAATTTTAATGTTTCCTAGGTTTGTTTTAAATGTTTCCTGGATGAATTAAAGGAATGAATAACTATATATAACTAAACATAGGTGGGATACCCCCATTCCCCAATCTGTTTTTACTTTGTCTTTTTTTTCCTCTCTGTTATGTGGCTATACAGAAAGGAATATCTCAGGAGAGGATTTTGACTAAGATTCCATCCCAGACTCTCCATCATTTCTCATTTTTTTGCCTGTGGAAGAGAAACTCTTAATTGATGTGGAAGTAATGTTTCTTGTTGTACATTCATTCTTTTATGAAAAACTCTGTGATAGGAAAGTTATAGTAACCTGGGGACTTACCTGTCTCCATTTCTTCAGCAGACCCAGTAGTGACGTGACAACAATAGGTGTTTAGGGGTTTTGTTTGGAAGGAAAGTATTCTGTGGCAAGTTACTTTGCCTATACTGCCCTGCAAATGGGAGACATTTGCTTATTCTTGCATCAGCAAGCCTGGCCCACATCTGCATTGGCTCAATCCCAGTACACATATACTGCCAGTTTTTCTTAGTTTCTTACAGCCAAGGAATTCTCAACATCAACTGCCTTTCCAGTCACCAGAGCTAAGTTTTGCAAATCTAGTCTTCCTGGGATTGGAAGAATCCCTTTGGCATTCCCACAACGGGATTACTTAAGAGTTTGTTAGTGCCCGAGTAAGAGTTAGTCTGCATCTATTATCACACAGGTGGATTTAGTGTTTGCTTTTGAGTAGGCCCAAATGGGAAAAATTTCTGAGTGGTTTGAACCTCCAGTTAACCTGTTAGCTGTTTTCATTCATTTTTGCTTAGTTTTGTACATTATAGTTTTAGGCTTGCTTTTAGTGGGGGGAAAAATATTCTGGAAAGTTTTGATAGAGATTTGTTGGTTTTTTTTTTTTTTTTTTTAAATTTGAAAGTTTTCCACTTTTTCTAGATTGTTCTTTTTGTCTTTGCCTCCTGGTTTACACTCAAAGTCCTTGAAAAACTTAGGCCAGTATGAATAATCTTTTCTCTTCAAAATTCTTGATTGCTAAGTAAATCTTGCTAGTATTGAGATATTAGTTTTTTTCAAATAGATTGTAAACCAAATGTATGTGGATGGAAAAATCTTAGTATCTCAGTGTATTTGGGGAAGGAACAGGGATCCAGATATTTAGGATCAGCAGATTTTCCATAGTCCTCTTTGGGTGGACAAATGGGGAACTGTTTTGCATATGGAACAGATTGAAAACTTGGCATTCTTTTTTTTTTTTTTTCTTGAAGAAAATAATGTCTTTTAAAAATATTATTATTATAGCTTTTTATTTACAAAACATGCATGGGTGATTTTTTCAACACTGACCCTTGCAAAACCTTCTGTTCCAAATTTTCCCCTCCTTCCTTCCACCGCCTCCCCTAGATGGCAGGTAGTTCAATACATATTAAACTATACGTTAAATCCAACATATGTATAAATATCCATACAGTTATCTTGCTACACAAGAAAAATCGGATCTAGAAAGAAAAAAAAAAAACCTGAGAAGAAAAAAATGTAAGCAAACAACAACAGAAAGAGTGAAAATGCTATGTTGTGGTTCACGTTCAGTTCCCACAGTTCTCTCTCTGGGTGTAGATGTCTTTCTTCATTATTAAACAATTGGAACTGGTCTGAATCAATTCATTGTTGAAGAAAGCCACCTCCATCAAAATTGATCATCATATAGTCTTCTTGTTGCCATGTATAATGATCTCCTGGTTCTGCTCATTTCACTTACCATCAGTTCATGTAAATCTCTCCAGGACTCTCTGAAATCATCCTGCTGGTTGTTTTTTACAGAACAATAATAATCCATAACATTCATATGCAACAATTTATTCAGCCATTCTCCAGCAGATGGGCATCCACTCAGTTTCCAGTTTCTTGCCGCTATGAAAAAGCCTGCCACATTTTTGCACATATGGGTCCCTTTCTCTCCTTTAACTTCTCTTTGGGATATAAACCTAGCAGTAACACTGCTGGATCAAAGGGTATGCACAGTTTGTTAACTTTTTGAGCATAGTTCCAAATTGCTCTCCAGAATGGGTTGGATCCATTCACAGTTCCACCAACAATGTTTCAGTGTCCCATCTTTCCCACATCCCCTCCATCATTATCTTTTCCTGTCATCTTAGCCAATCTGAAGGGTGTGTAATGGTATCTCAGTTGTCTTAATTTGCATTTCTCTGATCAATAATGATTTGGAACACCTTTTCATATGATTAGAAATAGTTTCAATTTCTTCATTTGAAAATAGTTCATATCCTTTGACCATTTATCATTTGGAGAATGGTTTGAACTATTATAAATTTGAGTCAATTCTCTATACATTTTTAAAATGAGGCCTTTATCAGAACTTTGATTGTAAAAATGTTTTCCCAGTTTATTGCCTTCCTTCTAATCTTGTCTGCATTGCTTTTGTTTGTAGAAAAACTTTTTAACTTAATATAATCAAAATTATCTATTTTGTGATCAGTAATTATCTCTAGTTCTTTTTTGGTCACAAATTCCTTCCTTCTCCACAGGTCTAAGAGGTAAACTATCCTATGTTCTTCTAATTTATTTATAATATAATTCTATATGCCTAGATCATGAACCTATTTTGACCATATCTTGGTATACAGTGTTAAGTATGGGTCATTGCCTAGTTTCTGCCATACTAAAAAGTTGGCATTTTTACCTGTTAATCTTACTCATCTCTTCTCAAGAATGGGGTCAGGATAGGGAATTTGGAGGCTGAGGGTCCTGGCCTTAGCTTCTTCTATTCTCTAAAATGTCCAAAATCTCACAGATTAACAGTCTTGGGACCCAAGTTCTGGATTGGTAAGAAAGTTCATTTCTAGTCTATCTTTCTTCCTGATCGGTTTAACATAATCCATATTTTGGGGGATTTTAGTTTCCTTAGTGTTGTGACCTTCAGTCTCTTCAAATACTATAATTTCTCCCAGAATTAGAGATAATAAATCTATATATAAGTTGTCCTCATACATTGTTGTTGTTTTCAATCAAAGAAGTTAAAGAAGTAATATATATGTCATAATGAAAAGATAAGTGTGCCTTTTACAGGTAGTTTATCATAATACAAAATTAGATGCTAACATTTCTATTACTGTTTTGTTTAGGGTGATATGAATTGGGGGAGAAGAGAAGATGAACTGGACCACAGGAGTAAGCCTATGAAATGTTATAGGGATAATGAACAATTATAAAATTGCTACATTTATGTAGAACATAACTCATAATAATAAAAAATAATAATTCTATATGTATTTTCCTTTAAAAAGAGGGTAGTGAATTTAGCATTGTTTGGTAGTTTGGTAGATTGCTGACTAAAGTTATTTGGAGAAAGATGTGACCTATCTATGGCATATCATGGGTGTGAGCCCAGAGTTCTTACATAAAGGATCCTTTTTTCAAGAGATAAAAAATTGCTGATGTTTATCCTGACTTGTGAATGCCAATGCTGATTCCATCTGTCACTAAACAGGGCATAGCAAAAGGTGAGTCAGTGTTGGCTGTAATAAGGTTTGTTTTCTATTCATCAGTCCTTTTCTGTCATAAGACTGTCAGTATAAAAAACCCTTTTCTTTTGTATGTATATAGAATATTTTTAAAAATTTTAATTTTTTTCAAGTAATAAAAATCTTCCATCTCTCCAATCTTATCCCCATTGAGAAAGAAAGAAAGAAACAAAACAAAACGAAATCCTTTTATAAACGGGGCAAGACAAACCAAATCCCCACATTTGACATGTTCAAAACACACACACATGTATACACATAAATGTATACACATATTCACATAGGGGTATATATGTATGTATGTATATCTGTACTTTGAGTCTATGCTTCTCTGCCAGAAGGTAAGTAGTTTGTTTCATTATGAGCCTTTTAGAATCATGATTATTTGCCATTGTGTTGATCAGAATTCTAAATCTTTCACAGTTTGTCCTAGTGATGTTACGATTTTATAAATTATCTTAATTTTGCTAACTTTGTTCTATATGAGTTCATACAGTTCATTCTCATGTTTCTCTGAAATAATCCTCTTCATCATTTCTTATAACACAATAACATATTCTTAAAACACATTTAGTCTCAATTGATAGAGACTCGCTTAGCTTCCACTTCTTTGCCATCCCCCAAAATTTTGTTGCAAGTAGTTTTCCATATCCATGTTTCCATAGCTTTCTTTGATCTTTTTGGCATATAGGGGACATAGTAGTGGTATTTTTAGGTCAGCAGGTATGCTGAATTTAATAACTCTTTGGGCAAGATTCCAGATTGCCTTCCTGAAAGGCCAACCCAGTTCATAGTTTGTATAGAGTGACTATTAACTCTTTCTGTTCAGTTTTTCATCATTTCACTGAAGGACAGAATTTATTGACTGAATTAAGTTTTAAGTGGTACATAAAGCAACTAATTGATTACTATTCTTGGAAAGTGAGAAGTAGCTCATGAATTCAGATTATCATCATCATTCATTTGGTACCTAGGAGGAATACCAGCTACTGCACTGATGGTAAATAATGCTGTATTAGGGCTTATGAATTTCCCACAATCTGTTAGATATGATTCATTTCCCCAGGGAGAGCTTGGCATAGCAATATTCAACCTCACTACTCTTACTTCCATAGACCTAGCATAATGCCACTGTCATGAAGACCCTTTTAAAGTAAATCTCTTTTGTATGTTATTTTATTTATAGTATTATATATGAAAATATGACAAATACTTCTGGTAGATGGTAAAGGAAAATAAAACATGCTGCGATAAATGCAAAAGAAAGCTTTTAGAGCTTGAAAAATTTTAAGAAAACAAATTTGGGTTTTGTAAAATTTATTTGGCAATCTGATACTTGTAGAAAGCGCCTGTCTGCTAATCCAAGCTAAACTATAGGAATAGTTGTCTTACACTACCATTGCCACTGATTGGGAGCCTAGGTTTTGGTATTTGAGCATTAATTAATTTGGAAATAAGAGGGCAAAAGTATTTAGTTGCCATGTAGAACTGGTAGTAGGTACAGAGCTGTTTGCTCTCCACAGATGAGAAAAATTGGATTCAGAAAAGAATTAAGATAATGAATATTTCAGAAGCAATTCACAGTTTAAATTTAGTCTTGTGTTTTTCTGGCCACTTGGAAGCCATTATGGGACTTGCTGTACCTCTTGTAAGGCAAGTGAAGAAAGACATTGGCATCTTGTACATGCTCAGTTTGTTTATGAAATAGGAGCTCCCTGGAGAAGAGAGGACCGTAGAAGTCAGTGTACAAATGGAGCTTAGCTTTTAGGGTCTGGGTTATATAGACACCATGGTGGAGATAAGGTACTTTCTAATTTCCTTATGGCTGTTTCTGTACTAGCAATTTCGAAGATTAGGGTAGGATTGGTAGCAGCAGTGAAGAACTTGCCAGATACCATAAGATATTACTTTTTTTTTTTTTTTTTTCTTCCTTAAAACTATGATGGAATAATTCTTCAAGTAACTATTGCTTAACTTCAAAACAAATTTTTTGTTGTTTTTTGTTTTTGTTTTTGTTTGCTTTTTTAGGTGAAATAATGACTCAACTCTTATTCAGAAACTTGATGGCTTTTTGTAGATCTGGGAACTTTATTTAAAGTGTTTTGATTTTTCTAAACTGTGGAAAGCTACTGAGACTAGAGTAGCCCCTGATTCTGTCATGTTGCAGGCTTAAATTCTCCAGCAGAACCAGGGCTGGCAGCTACCTGGGCATCTTCAATTTACAGCACATTCTTAATGGTGTTCTGTAGCAGCTGTCTGAAGTGGTTTGTTTTTTTTTGTTGTTGTTGTTGTTTGTTTTTGTTTTTGTTTTTGTTTTTAAACGTACTTGAACTGATGTCATTTCCCCTTTGGCAAATGGTTTGAAAGCTTTGCAGTGTCTGAGAGATGTCACGAGAAGGGGTGGAGGGGATAGCAGGGAATCGGGAGTGAGGAAAGCAGGAGGGAGACAGGGAGCCTGCTTGGTCAATCCCAGTACTGTTTACCTAATATTCTTTGCTAAGAAAGTCCAGTTCAAATAGAATTGCAGTCACAGTCTGCATGCATTAGATGAGACATGGTTGTTAAAGACCAGACCTTTAACTTATAAGAGCCTTTTGTTCTTAAACCTAAGTGTGTGGACGATGCTGTTGCAGGATGCCTTTCCTTTGGGGTCTTAGACAGGTAATTCCATTGGTTTTGTGTTCTGTGTTTGGGGAGGTAGTGAGGGAGGGAGCTCGTTACTGTTTTGGGTGGAAGAAATGTTTTAGAAAATGTCTCCCAGTTTGTGTCAGGCTAGCTCCTACACAGTAATTTTCTTCTTTCCCTTACTTGGTGCTCACTTATACTCACTTTCAAATTCAGTCTAGTTATAGACAGTTTTTAACTCTGCCATGTGCTACTTTTTGATATAGTTGTAATAGTGGTAGTCCTGCAGAGCCTACCAAAAAACTGGTCTGTGATACCTTATGAGGAAAGGAGTTTGGGTAGTTGAGGGAGAGAAATTAGTAATAAGACCAATAATGAATGCCTTTCCTCTTCATTTTTTATTTGTCTGCCTACTGAGACAGACTCACAATATACATTTCTGTATAGAAAAGGTTCTCTGTGAAACTATCTTTCTTTTGAAGTCCCAGGGTATGTATTAGTTCTTGTTTACAACTTGTAGTGATGATACTGGAGCTTAGTGGACACAAGCAGGTGTCAGGAAGAATGATGTGGAAATGGGCACAGAACATTTGTAGCACTGATTTTCCAAGCAAGTGATCCCTAGTTGCAGAGACCAGGAACAAATTGCTTTGTAAATTGCTGTCTGAAGAAGCAGCCCAAAGTTATAGCTGGTAAGCAGGGAATGAGCAACTTACTGTCTGCTGCTGTTTCCAAAAATTTGTCCAAGGACTTTCTGATGGAATCCAGAGCAGGCCACCTCCCCTCCCTGCCTTACTCCCTTTTGGTCTGAGAAGCATGGCTTATGGGAATGTGTAACTCTAACCATGCTCAGAACGATGAAGGGCAGAGCAGAACTGGACTCAAAGCTTGAGCTGTGTTCTTGCCCTTGCCTGGGATAAACAATATTCACAGAAAGACAGAGCAGTAAGAACAAACCAGAAGAGTTTAAAAGTGAGGCAGTGAAGCTTGGATTACCTTTAGTTCTTTGTGGTTTTCATGAGAAAGAATAAATTTTTGAGAAGCTTGAAATACATCATTGATATTTTTGGTAATGTTTCTTTTGAGGAAGCTAACAGGCAAGTGATGGTGTTGACACTCTTCAGAACTTCCCAAAATAAAAAGGATCCTCTTTTTTTAAACTTACAAGGGAGAGTAGAGAGGTCATGAGCCTAGGTGGCCTAAGTCTAGTCCAGTAGGCAGCAGATGGAAATCCCCCCAGTACTTTTTCTGATCTCCAGTGGCTTAAGACATAAGTAAGTTCACAAAGACAAGATGACTAAGTAGGCTGCATCCTCTGGAAAAAGTAGGGAGGCTGGTGGTCCAAAACCTGTAGCCAGGGGAAGAGTTGTATTTTATGACATTTGTGATATCAGTTCTTATTACCTCTTCTAAAATTCAAGATAACTATACAGAGAGTACAAGTTGGTGGCTAAGGTGTGGTAGGGAATTGGTGGTAAGTTCTAGAAATGTGTGAACTCAACTTCAGATGATATTTCAATTATCTCCATGTAAAATGTAGGTTTTTGGAAAAAACAAAACTGACAAACAAGTTCAGTTCAGCACAATCTGTTATTAAGAAGGTAGTTCTATTTTTGATACAAATGTGAAGGAAGGCTGCTACTTAGTGATTAAAAGTAATAAAAGGTCAGTTCAGTGTAAGATTTGTCAGGGGAGTAGGTCAGTACCTTGCCTTCCTGTCTGTTAATGGACTTCTGTGGATTAAATGAAATAAAAAATTATTAAGGATTCTCCATCTAAAAAGCATGTCCTGTAGGTCCAGCATTTGTAAGGAGAAAATGGACACAAGACTTTTCTTCAAAAGAAATTCAGGTATTCCATCATATTTGATACAGATCTCTTATCCTGGGGCTTGGGTTGGCAATCCCTAAGGATATCTTAAGACCAGTTCTTCACTTTGAACTTCATTCAGTAAATATTTGTTGATTGTTTGCTATCTCTAGAGCCCAGTGATAGGTATTGTAGGATTATACAAATATGATTAAGGTATGATTTTTGCCTGCAACAAATTTGCTATCTTACTGTTTAGATAAGTTTTGGACAGTTTTGGACAGAAGAAATGTTTTAGAAAATGCCTCACATTTTATCAGGTCAGTTCCCACGTGGCAATTCCCACTCTTTCCTTCTTTCCCCTATTTAGTACTCAATTCCTTATCCTTATCCTCCAATCCACCTTAATCAGACTATTATAAGTACCTTAAGGGATTGCTTCTTTGTACTTGTATCCTCAGTACCTAGCACAGTACCTAGCATGTAGTAGGTATTTACTTAAGTGCTTGTTACATAAAAGAGTCATAGGCAAACAACTATGAGAAGTAGAGGAAGGAGAAATCACTTCCAGCTGGGAGAATCAAGGAGGTCCTTATGGAGTGATGGTATTAGAGTATCAGTAATATCGGTTGTTTTTCTATTTTTGTTGTATAGTGGTTCAATTAAATGAATTTCTATTGATAAGATAATGGTTCAGCTAGATAGATTATCTTACACAGCTCACCTATGAAATGTTTCCTTTCACACTGAAGCTACTCTTCCTCTGCCAAAGCCCCCAGAATTGTTCAGAAGCAGATTTCCTGAGGCCAGAAGTAAGTTATGAAGAGGCAAGGCTATCAAAGAAGACTGGCTATCATTGCCTGTGTTGTAACCTTCCCAAGAAGACATTATTATATTCCTTTATCATAAAGAGAACATGGAACTTTTTTGTTTCTGGAAAGGTGTCTTTTAACGATTTGCTGCTCTTTTGGACTATTTCTCATCAATGATCAGGCTGATTCTGATTGGTAATTAGGGTAGCAGATCCCTGTAAGTCAGGGCTTCTTAAACTTATTTCCACTTCTGACCCTTTTTGTCTGAGAAATTTTTATATGATCCCTGATATATGGGTATATAAAATAAGTATACATAGATTGATAATAAATCATGAAGAAACTTATTTTAAAACAACTCTTTAGTAAACATTTAATTTGCCCTTTATTAAAAATGAAAGCAAATTTGCATATTAATGAGAATAGATATGCTTGTTTATTTTTATATAAAGAATTAAATCTTGGAGGAATATTTGATACTTTTAATTTTTCATGACCCTCACATTTGTTTACATGACCAAATATGGGGTTGAGATCTACAGTTTAAGAAGCTTTCTTTTAGATCACAAGCAAGCAAACTTATAGTCTAAAGGTATGTATATATATATATTCTCAGTTAAGAATTTCTTTAAATTAAATTTTTTTCTAAATGTTTTCATATTTTTAAATGCAATAAAACTTTTGGTTTAAAAAGGTAAAAACTATTCTTAGCTTGCCTGTTGTACAAAAACAAACAGGGGCCTAATCTTCTGGGAAGGGTATAATTTGATGATCCCTATTCTAGATTAGAGATGGCAATCATATTCTGAGGTCTATAAAACTCCTGAGTGTGGCTCTAAATCATAACTGGGAAGTGTTTAACAAAATAAATAAAAACAGGATACAACACATGTAATGTTAATTTGTGGTTTTCTAAGCCAGCAATATATGACTGCAGAAATCCATTTCTATTTCAGTTTGACACCACTGCTCTAGATCATCAAGAAATATCGTGGTAGTAGTTATGGTTGCCCACACAGCCAGAAAGTATTAATGTTCTTTCTAGGAAAAAAAGGAAAAAGTGAAGTATGTAGTATAAACGTCCTTATTTTATGGAAGAGGAAATGGGGCAGGAGCGGTACGTTGGAAAGAGAGCACTAGATTTGGAACTAAAGGGCTAGAGTTTGAATTCTTTCTTTTGACACATACTGCCTATGTGATCCAGGATAAGTCATTGAAGTTTTTGACCCTTACATTCCTCATCTGTAAATTGAAGGATTATGTAGCTTCAAAGGTCCATTCCAATTTTAAAACTATGCTTCTCTTGCTACTAGATAGTCACTTATGAAGAACTACATAGATAGAAGTTGGATTTGAAATCAGATTGTCCTGATTTCAAGTCTGTCACTTTTGATTCTAAGTGCATATGGTGTAGTTTACCCGGACCAAAGATGCTGGTATTTGCCTTTAATCTCTTCTACTGGGTAGATAAGACTTGGTCTCAAACCAAAAAAGAGAGAATCAACTGATTTCTGTGGTGCTTCTCCCCCCACCCCCCTTTTTTTTTATTCCCCTAAGCCAGAATGGAGTGCTAAGAAATCAAATTGTGGATGTTGTGACTTGGTTGGGCTGACTTTCTTCCCTTGAAATTCTCTCCTCTAAGGTAGAACAATCAAGTGCAGTGAGAATCTGATATTGGAGAGGATTTTGATGTAATGCAGACAGACAGCAAAGAGGATATTGTTATTTGCACTATTAAAGGTTAAAGCCCAAATCTTAGGTTGAATTTCTTTTTTTTCTTTTTTTTTTTTTTTTTTAAGTCCTCTAAGTAATACAACTTTAGAAAATAGATTCTTCTCTTCCCCTGCCTTTAAAAAAATAGAAAGGAGAGACAGAGATTCCAATACTAGTCCTTTTGGATAATATATATGAATTCTTGAACTCCAACCATGTCTACTGAAAGAGGCTATTTCAGAGGCCCAAGTCTTGTTTTTCATCACATTCCTGTTATCAAAGTAAAGAGAATTCAGTTGACTGAAGAGTTAGTTACTCAGTGGATAGGAGGAATGTAATTGCTGATTTTGAAACTTTAATCCTGGCTGGAGCCAAAGAAAACAATCACTTCCTCCAGCAATAACCCATATGTTTAATATTCCTCTCCTCTCCCTTTCCTTGGAAAGGTAAATATGCATCCCATAAAATATGACATTTTGCCCTAGTTTTTAAGCTAATGCTACATTAGAAACTCTTTTCCCTTACTCCCTCATTCTTTGGCTCACAGATAACAATGTTAAACAACTTTCCTCCTCTTCCTCCCCAATATTAAAAAAATTTGTCCCAGCACTGCTTGACTTTTTGCTGATTTAGATTTAGGAGTATTAAATTGAAATGGGTCCTATTCTGTTGCTAGCTGCCTTTGTGGCTTACTTTGTTGTGCCTAGCCAGCACGGAACCTTGAACTTCATAAACTTGTGGCTTGATCTTAATGATTTGAACCTGGAGATTGAATGTTGCCTGACAATGAACCATTTTCCTCTTCTAAATAGGAACAAAGTAGATATGTATTAGGAATTTTTTTAAACATTTGTCCCTAGCCAAAGAGAAATACTTTCAAGAATGTCAGAAGTGTCAAGTGGAGAAATGTTAAGTGGAGGGAAAATATGGAAGGGGCATCTTTAATTCACTTCAACAAAAATTTACTAAGTGTTTTTTGGGTATACTTTGATGACATAAGTAGTTTAATTGATGTAGATATTCTCATCACTGGTAGCATTGATACATAATAGATAATATACATAATACAGATACATAATACATGTTAGGTGTGATACAGGGAGGAAAAAGGATACAAAGTATTATAAGTAAATTTGAGGAAGTAAGCCAATTGCTTTGTAGGACCTGCTTGAATTGAATTTTACATATATGATTAGTTCCCTCAGGATTCAGTCCAATAGAAACAGCTATTTTGTTTTTCAAGCCCCTCCCTATTTGACATTATTAGGTTTAATGAGCCTACCCCAAAAAAGGGCCTCCTGGCTCAAAGTCCTGGTTTTTAAGCAATGAACAATTTGTCATGTGGTTCTCATTTAGTTTGGAGATCATAGTTTAGCTACTAATCAGTACTTTAAAAGCTTCTAGAACTTCACTATAGAACTAATGAGTACTCCTAAAATAGGAACTATCACTAAAACTAAGTGGATTTCCAGACAGATTTTAGACCTCTGCTTTGTTTGATGAGGTTCTAAGTTTTAGAAAACAAGCTTGTGATTTGCATAGTTCTTACAGGCTTGCTGTTCAGTATTTGGAACATCTCATGTTAGGGTCAGAGTGTGCAGAAATAGTCAGACTATGTTAAGTGCCATAAAAGGTGCACAGATGAAGTACTGGAAATGTTGAGGAAAAGAAAGAAGGACCACTCAATTTGGGAGAATCAGGGAGGGCATTACACTTCAATCAAAACATTATTCTTAGCTGTAACTAAAGCAACAATAAGCTAAACTAAAATCACATAGATGCAGCCCAGATTTGAATCTTGCTTCAGCTTGTAATGTGTAGTTGTGTGAACTATTTTAAGGGGAATTATGTGGTATTAATTTCATTATCAATCAGCAGGTCTTTCTTGAATCCCTTTCAGATGGGCAGTCCTGAGCTGGGTTACACTGTGACAGCAAGTGAGAAGTGGGTTATCCTTGTCCTCAAGGAGCTCCTCTTCTGTTGGGGAAGTCACAAAACAAACACAAACCAAGTAAATAACTGTTTAAGTGAGACACAATGTAATGTAATGTGATACAGACTTAAGTATTGAAGTTCAGAGAAAAGTGATCTTGTTCAGTGTTGACTAGAAAGGAAAGTCTGGATGAAGAGGAATCTGTACTATAGGGAGAGAATGAGTCAAAGGCTGAAAGAAAGAAGTGCTTTCATAAGTGGAAAACAGGTCTCTAATGGAAGTCAGGGTGTGCTTTCTACTGTCATTCCAAGCAATGTGTTTGGTTACTTGCCTCTGTATTTATAAACAACTTAGTAGTTTGAAATCTTAACTCCTAAACTGCTCCCTCAGCTAATGACCATCAATTTAGGACTTATCATATTGAAAACAGTTGGCAGATGGTCACTTTGCCATCAGATAGATCAGATATAACATTTCTGAAATAGAAATTTTCATTTCCCTCTCATTGGACTTTGAGTTAGGAACAATTAAGCAGTAATTCTTGATGATAATTCTTGACAATAATTCTATGCTTAAAGCCAGGTTTCTTTTATAATTTATATTTAATGTAACTTGCCTTTTCTGGCAAGAGATATAAATGCCTCCTCCAAATAATCTGAAATCTGTTTTAGACTTGCAGAGAAGATTTATAGTTAGGTACTTTCCCCCATTTTATTGTTATTAATGTCTAATGAAAAGAGCTTCTAATTTCTAAGGTCTGTCATTTATTCTCTGTTAGCTTGCATATTTTTAATGTGTTTCTTGCTCTCTAAACAGAAATAAACAGTTTATAGGATCATAGATTTAGAACTATAAGAGACCTTAAAAGCTATGAAATCCAACTCTTTCATTTTACAGATGAGGAAACTGAGGCACAGAGTGGTAAAGTGATTTTGCCTATGGTCTAAAAGTTATCTTTTAAAGTATCTCGAGATAGGATTAGAACTCAGGTCTTTCTGACATCAAATTTAGTGCTTTTACTACTTCACACTGCCTTCTTGATCTAACCTGAAGTTTTTATTAACCATAAATCTGGTGTTGCCTACTACTTTATACTGCTTTCTTGAACTGGTCTGAAATTTTTATTGACTATAAATCTGGTGCTGGTCTCCAGCTAGGGGGGTGATGCGCTAAAGAGAAGGTTGTTGGACATTATCCTTTGGCCCCAAGTAAGGCTGCTGAAGTGGAATAGAGTTTCTGAGGAAGCAGGTTTAAAGTAAAAATTACCCTTAAAATTTGTAAAATTTGTAAGTGTAACTTCACTCCAAAATGGTATGATAAAATGGAATTGTTTAAAATTTTATTAAAATATATCCATAAAGATAAATTTGCATTCATATCATTTCTTAACTCCTTAAAATATACTTTCTTCCATGTTTAGAGATGTTTTACCAAGTATCCTTTAAAAAGTACAATCTCAATTAACTGAAATATTGATAATGATTGTTACTGTTTTGTTTTATTTGGAGGCAGTTGGGCTTAAGTGACTTTCTGAGAGTCACTTAACTAGGAAGTGTTTGTGGCTAGAACTCAGGTTCTCTGAACTCCAAAGCCAGTGCTCTATCCACTTGGTTGCCCCTTATATAACATTTTAGGGTTGATAAAACACTTCCCTTAGAATAGTATAATAATAAACTAATGACCCTCAATTTCCAATTGAGAAAAAGAAAGTCTAACAAGTGTTATACTCAGAATCAGCACCTGGTGCTGTGCTTAGTGTAAATGTTAGAAATGGAATTTCCTGACCCCAAGTCTCTTTCTATTGCATTCCATTGCTTCTCAAGGTGTACTATACTTTAGAGGAAAGAATTGTAAAGTAGGATATAGGAGACTTAAGTTGTCCTATTTTATTTTATTTTTACTTAGTATGTGAATATAAGCAGATCATTTAATTTCTTGGAACTTCAGCTTTCTTATATTATGTGCAGATTATAAGGACCTAGATATTATTTGATCCTTACGATAACTTATTTCACAGGGTTATCATAAGGATCAAATAATATCTCTGTGAAAAAAACTTCAAAAAAAGCAACTTGTAATACATAAAAGTTGGAGGTGACACACTTTTGAAGGAGTTCAGAAACCTTTTCTTATGATATCAGAAAGAACTATAGGTAATATTTGAAATGTAGATTTTAGTACCAAAAAAGAGTACTGAAAAAATATCAATCAAGGCACTTTTCCATCTCTACAAAATCTTTATTAGAGTGATTTGATTTGCACACATACTTAGGACATCCTTTATGAAAATATGGAGTGGGGGGCAGCTAGGTGGTGCAGTGGTACTTCCTAGCTGTGTGACCCTGGGCAAGTCACTTAATCCCAGCCTCAAAAAAAAAAAAGAAAGAAAATATGGAGTGAAAACATGCAAGCATTGCTATATAGTAGTCTAAATCCATATAGATGACTGAAATATTTAGAGAATACAAGGTTCTATATTTATGGATTATAAAAACATTTGTTTTGTAAGGCAGGATGCTCTCTTAAAAGTTTCCTTCTAAACTCACTTCCAGTTGATCAATGATGGACAGAGGTAGCTGCACCCAGAGAAGAAACACTGGGAGGGGAATGAAAATTGTTAGCACTAATATCTGTCTGCCCAGGTTGCATGTACCTTCAGATTCTAATGTTTATTGTGCAACAAGAAAATGATATTCGCACACATGTATTGTACCTAGACTATATTGTAACACATGTAAAATGTATGGTATTGCCTGTCGTCGGGGGGAGGGAATAGAGGGAGGGGGGGTAAATTGGAAAAATGAATACAAGGGATAATATTATAAAATATATATATATATATATAAAAAAAAAAAAGTTTCCTTCTAACACATTCTTTTCCTTGTAGATGGCAGACCCATAAAAGCTTTAACAGAAATAACTTTGTTCAACTAAGTACCCCTCTGATTACTAATCAGAAGCCATGAATAGGAAGATGTATGTTCATTGAAGTTATTTGTCACTCTTATGGAGAATTTTCAGCACAGAATCCTATGGTAGAAGCATTCCTGATAGGTGGGAAGGCCCTCCAGATGCTCCTCTTTGCATATAACATTGTACTCAATACATTAAATAAATAAATTACCTAAATGAATTCCAGCTTACTATCCATATAGGAAAAATCAAGTGAATTTTTAAAAAATGTATATATTGTTCAGAATAGGATGTGAAGCTGGATGACTGGGCTAAAGAAATAATTTATCAGTATTTATATCTCTGACAGGTACCAGAATAGACATTGAATGGGGACCAGAAATGAACAAGAGAGGAAAGGGGACTGAATTACATTTGGAAATTGAAGGGTGATTTTAATGACTCCACACTTCTTCCTGATATATGAACTCACTTTCATGACAGAACCATTCTGTGGATGCTATGTGACTAGTTATAAGTGGTGTAATACTAATCTCCAAAATATTAAGGTTGTGGGTCACCCAAGGGCAGAGTAGAGGCACATGATGGGTACAAGTGAGCTGACATATAAAGGCCTTCATCAGAAAGATGATTGGCTAAAAAAAAGTTGAAATTGTGATTCAAGAGTGAGGGATAGTCATATATTATTATATCCACACAGTGACAAGAGAAGACCTTGAGCATATTGGGTGGACCCCCTTTAGAGGAATCTAGAGAACTCAGGAACTTAAACAAGACACATGGTGGATGAGAAATTGGGGGTGGATTGTCAGACAGTAAACATTAAGCATCTGCTATGTGCTAAGCACAGTAAAGAATAAAGACTGCCCTCAAGAGACTCTGATGGGAGAGATGGCAAGTAATGCACATATAGAAACAAGCTATATACAGTTTCAGTAATAATTGTTAGAGGGAAGACACTAGAAATAAGAGGGGTTAGAATGCTTCCTTTAGAAGATGATATTTTAGTTGGAACTTAGAAGAAACCAGTAGGCAGAGATGAGCAGGGAATTCTAGGCATGGGAAACAACAGAGCTAAGAGATGAAGTTTTGCAGAACAACAAGGAAATCAGTGTCACTGGAATTAAATATTTAGATTGTGATCTGTGTTGTTCAAAGGAGAACCCCACAGTGACAATTACCAATCCACAGAAGGACTCTCAATCAGAATGGCTTTTCTGTTCTTGAAAAGAAGCCAACATCACTGGAATTGAGTATTTATAGATTGTGATCGGTATTGTTCAAGGGAGAATCCTGTAGTGATGATTAACCAATCCGCCTGAGAACTCTCAATCAGAATGGTTTTTCTGTTCTTGACTTATAGGAAGAGGCAAACAGTAAGCCTATGTGACCTTTATTTAAAGCAAAACATCAAAATCAAAATCCTTATAAGAAGTGTCCTGAGAACCATATACATATATTCTGCTGTATGTTTTTCAGTGATAATTATTCAGAATGATCGCTTAGAGGTTCTGCAGTTTCCTGAATCACCAAATGAATACGGAATTGTATTCATTAGTCTTGTACTTACCTTGCAGGAAAAATGCTCATTAGAAAATAAAGGAACAAAAATGAGTTTGCTAGACCCTTGTTCACAGAATCATCATTGAGCATTGAATTTTCATAGTACAGGATGGAATCAGGCAAAGTACACACTGATGGCCCCGTAAATAGCCCCTTGCTGCTCTCCAGTGTGCCAAATGGCTAACCCCCCTCAATATGTCACCTACTATTTCAGGCCTCACTTCGAGTGACTAGCCCCTGCCAAATGTGCCAATCTTCTTGGTGGATTTATTATGGGACAGAAGTAGCTAATGATGAGGAAACTGGTAGGCTTTTTCACTGGCAGTCATAGCAAATTAAAGTGGCATGTTAACTCACATAGAGCTTAGATGTGATTGAAAACCAGATTGTCTTTTCTTTGCAGCTGCATGTAATAGAGACCCTACAGGCCAAGTAAAAGCCTACATTTTGTTAGGCTGTTAAGATGCAGAGGTGTACCAATAAAAACTTACTCTTCAATTAGAACTTGTTTTGAGGAAACTGAAGCCTAGAAAGATATTATGATTTGCCCAAAGGTCTCCATCTAGATCACTGGTCTTTCCTTTACATTTGACAATCCAATGAAAACTCTTAATTTTAAATTGTATGATCCAGAAGAACCTTTTTGACAGCCAGGTTTGAAGATCTCATTTAGTTTATGAGAAAGAAGCCAGAGTCAACCCCCCACCCCAAACACACACACACACACACACACACACACACACACACACACACACACACACACACACACCACAGTAAATTACCTGAACTTGTATTTGAAATAGGTTGAGCTCACTTGTCCATTATCATACAGTTAGCTTGAGATAAGACTTGAACTAGGACCAAGCAGGTCAAAACATTACTCTCATGATTCAGCGGACCTCCTCAAGAATGAAGGATAAACAACAAATTGTATGAAATAGGTTATCTAGGTTTAATTTAAAGAAAGGTGAATGACTAGCATAATAATGCTTCGTGGAGGCAGTGAGACTTGCTTTAAAGGCAAAATAACATTAATGGCTGAAATTAATGTAAAGCATTTTACATATACTTTTTTTTAAAAAATTTTTTTATTTTATAATTATAACTTTTTTTTTTGACAGTACATATGCATGGGTAATTTTTTACAACATTATCCCTTGCACTTACTTCTGTTCAGATTTTTACCCTTGTTCCCCCAACCCCCTCCCCCAGATGGCAGGCAGTCTTATACATTACATATACTTTTGATTGATGGAGAGGTGGGAGCAGGACATGTAGGCGAGAAATAAATCGGGAATATGTGAGAGGACAGTAAAGAAATGAAGTTTGTTTTGAAGAGTGGAAGATGAAATTGGGTAAAGTGGGACCAAACTTAGGAGGGCCTCAAAAGCCAACTGAAAAGTTTCAGTTTGATTGAGGCAGCAGTGGGGAACCATTTTAGTTTCTTGAATAGGGGAGTGACAGTTGATTTCTATTACATGATTCTGTTTCCTTTTTTCTCTCCAATAAACAAACCTCTCCCCTCCCCCCAAACCCAAACCCTTCAATTTTGAGTAGTTTAAAATTTTAGTTCTTTGAATCAAGAGTCTTATGTACTCTTGCTGTCAGCCAGTTATTGGAAGTATTTTCCAACCCAGTAATGGCAGCAATTTTAATTAATTATGATGTGTGGGTCATAAACATTGTCTCTGTCTATACATTGGTACTTTAAAGAATTCTTCCTTCAGTTTTTGATGCTACCAGAGAAATGAAAAATTTTTTTGCATATGTATAGATAGCTAGAATGGTCATCCATTTGTTTTTAAATTTTATTTTTTTTTAAAGCACAGAGATTTAAGGAAAAAAAATTTTTCCAGTTCCAAATTTTCTCCCTCCTTATATTTCTATATTTTTCTACCTTTCGATAAGGCAAGAAAAACAAAACCCCATTACAAAGATGTATAGTCATATAAAACAAATTTCTGCATTGGCTATGGTGGTTTTTGTTGTTGTTGTTACTTTGTTTTCTTTTAAGAAAGAAAAAGATATCTTTTGTACACCAAGTCCCTCATTTCTCTATTTGGAGGTGTATAGCATGCTTCATAGTGAATCATTGGAATTGTAGTGGGTCATTGTGATGATCAGTCACAGTCTTTCAAAGTTGATGATCATACTATATTGCTAATTGATAATCTTACAATATTGCTGTAACTGTGTAGATTGTCTCCCAGTACTTCACTTTGCATCAATTCATATAGTTCTTCCTAGTTTTTTCTGAAATCATTTTCATCATTATTTCTCTGCCACATTCATTTATGACATCTGATTCAGCCATTTCCCCAAATGATGGGCATCACCTCATTTTCCATTTCTTTACTAGTCGTCATCTTTAATTTTTTTAAAAATGTACTTTCCAGTTATATGCCTCTTTTTTTTCCTCTAAGATAATTTTCCCTTTGTTCCTTATTAAACAAAATGTATAGTAGATTTTCACTGTTTGGGTTGGGCTACCATCATAAATTCTGAAGTGAAAACATGGGAAGTTATCTTTGGGTTAATTGCTGATATTAAAGACTTCAGATTCATAGATTTAGTACTAAAAAGGGCTCATAATTATGAAGGCTTCTCATTCACAGAACCCCAGAAAGGATAAGTGATTTGCCTTAGTCTCATAAAGTCCATTTGGATCCAGGTCTTCTGGCTCCAAACATCGTAGTTGTTCCCCTGTCCCATGTTGCCTTTACAATAAATTCTGCAAGTCCTTAACATGTTTTGTGGGAGTGGAATTTTATAAAATTGAATTCATTTCCATACTTGACTTTTAGAAAGTTGGAATATGTCTTTCTAGGTAAATTAGCACATGAAAAGAAATAGGTCTCAGGTTCCTACCACCCCTCTAACCTTCTGGATCTTTCTGCACATCTTATTTTCAATTCATCTGTCATTTATCAGGGAATTTTTCACTTGGGGCAGGAGGCCTTTACCAGTGAAATCACATAGGTCTATTCTCTATCTTCTTCCTTTTTACAGTTTGTATTTAAGCCAAGTTGGGACTACAAGTTGTTCCCTGAATTCTGTCCACCACCTCTAGAAATTAATATAAACTGTTCTTGGCTGGGGAAGGTGGACTTCTTCATGACCTTTGCCTTGTCTTCCTTCAGGAATCAATTTAGGTGCTCATTCTTGGAGATCTTCCTTCAAACTTTCAGTTACATGTGTTCTTTCATTTATGTTATAATTGTGAACATATTATATTCTTTTAATAAGATCCTCGATTCCAAGGAATTTCTTTCTATATCTTTTTTCTTTTTCTTTTTGGTCTTTTATCTCCAGCACTTAGCATTTGATGCTTTGCACATAGTATATGTTTTCAGTGTTTGTGAAATTGAATTGTTTCAGTTTGTATCTGCTCTATCACTTTCAATGCAAATTATAACACTAAAAAGTTATTTTGTTGTTATTGATATCAAGAAAAATCTTTTATGCCACTGTTTGGGTGTAGTGAATTCATTGTTACTAGATCAACCCAAGTTACTGTTACAATGGAACATATAAATTGTTTTATTTTAGGGGGTGGCTTCTTTGAAGTGGTATTCATTGTAATGGAATATAATAAATACTTGTGTTGTTGCTGCTGCAGCAAATGATTAAACGTGTGTCTGCCACATGTCAGATGTCCCTTTTTTTAAAAAATTAATTTTTATAATTATAACATTTTTTTTTTGACAGTACATATGCATGGGTAATCTTTTACATTATCCCTTGCACTCACTTCTATTCCGAATTTTCCCCTCCTTCCCTCCACCCCCTCCCCTAGATGGCAGGCAGTCTTATACATGTTAAATGTTATAGTATATCCTAGATACAATATGTGTGTGCAGAACCGAATTTTTTTGTTGCACAGGAAGAATTGGATTCAGAAAGTAAAAATAACCTGGGAAGAAAATCAAAAATGCAAACAGTTTACACTCATTTCCCAGTGTTCCTTCTCTGGGTGTAGCTGATTCTGTCCATCAGATGTCCCTTTTGCCCCATGAAACAAGATAAATTCTTTTTGCATTTTAAAGCCCTTTACAACTTGGCCTCAATCAGTTTTTCCAGTTTTATTGTACCTTAAAAGGTGATTTTATTAATGCCTTATTAAATTTAACATGTAAAAAAGTCTAGAAGTTCATAGTTTTATATAGTCAGTTCTGTTTTAATTTTATATGTGTTCCCCCAAACATCACAAAATTGTGCAATAAATCCCACAGGATTTATGGGGAAAATGAGAGACACAATGTTTGAACATTTTGTCAGTCATACATTTAAAAAAAAAAAAAAAAGACAGATTCTCAGGACAGAGACTATGGTGGTGTATATCAGGTCTCTTCTGCCCACCGTTCCTTCTGCAGCAGAAAATACACAATAAATATGACATTTTCTTGGCAAAAGACCCCTGAAGTGTGCTTGTGGGAGAGGACATCAGAAGAATTACAGATTGCAATTCATTGTGACATGGCAGAAGAAATCACACATAAGCAAACCGTAATTTGAATTATGCTTAACATGTTCCCTAATATATCAGTTGTGTTGGAACAGAGTCATGTATTCAAAATTAGCTTTTTAGCAAAATTGTCTTTGCATTTCTTTTCTTTGTATATTGGAATGTTTGTGTTCAAGTTTTAAAAGAGAAAGTTTAAGAAACAAAAGGAAAACACATGGGAGTAATTTAAAGGGCATATCTAAGTGTACAAATACTAAAACATTTCTATTTAATAAGAATTCTCTTCTCCTATTCCTACTGCTTCTTTCTACTATCACTCCCTATGCTTAGAACAGTTCATACTCCCTTAGGGGTTGCTAAATAGGAGCTTGTATCTTCTAACTGGAGGTAAGAGGTAATGTTTGTATAGGCTATGAATCTAAATTCATGAAAAGGCCAGCAATGGACCTTTGACTATTGCTGATTCTTGATGGTCTGTGTCCTCTCTTAGATGGTCTACAAGTTGGCTCCCATACAAGTATAGAATATAGTGATGTGTGACTGAGACTAGCATAGAAAACAGAAAGGTACAATTCAGAGTGAAAATTCACCAACCATAATTTAAGAGTATTTTTGCAGAATTATCATACTGCTGTGGCTGCTAGCCTGAATAAGAAAGGACATAGTTATACTTTGAACATAGATTCCCTGTAACTGTCAAAGAAGGAATAAAAGCAAGGAAGGATACTTAAATAGACCACATATTCCTTGGACACTTTGGTGATTTGGGGGATTGTGAGTTCACACATAGGTGCGTGTGCAAGTGCCATGTGGGGGGGAGAGAAGAAAAAGAAAGAGAGATTACAGTGGGAAAATGGTAGGCTAACTTGTCTTTCACTAAACTGGAAAGTTTTGAAAAGTGCTAGGTTAGAGGACCTTGATGATTTTGATCCTGATTTTTCTGAGAAGGTAGAACTAAAGCAGGGAGGGAAAGCAAAGGAAGCAGGTGACATAACATTTAAAAGGATGTGATTTATTGAGATTTTAGATTTTCTTCTAGTTCATGCTAATTTGCACACACTCAGAAGCATTTGGCCAGCTATATCTTTGTTCATGGGATTTTCCTGGGGAAGCAATGTCACAGGATTCTTTCATGTGTCACAGGATATGACCTCTATTAAGATCTGTGTGGCCACTTTGAACTGGGCTCTTAAGAATTGGTGCCAGAAGGATGGCATTTGGAAAGGATGCTAGGTTTAACGGAAATGTTGATGCTTTCATGAAACCTGATTATTTTGATGTGAAATTAGAGTTTGTGTGTCCTAGCAAGATTTACTTTCCCTAAATATAACAGGAGAGTGACTCAGCCTTAAAGGAGGCATCTCATGGAAGAGCTTCAGATTTTTACACTGGGGACAATCTCAGGTTACCTTTGGTAGACCTTGCTTTTGTATGTAAATATGTTGGGTCTGTTAGTTGTCATTATGTCTTTGGGCCTTGGTTTCCTCATCTGTAAAATGAGGAGATAAATGACTTTTAAGGAAAATATGACTTTTAACTTTTCAGCTTTAAGTTTAAGGACCTATGATAGATACAAGAATTTCTGGCTGATCCTTATGTTTTAATGCTCTTCTTTTCGAATTTTGGGTTTTAAGATCCTGAGCTTAGTACTTGTGACGTGCTGTTGTCTCCAGAAGCTGCCGATCAACTTTGATGTATTTTCTCAATCCATTTGTGCTTCCCACTCCCCAGATATGGCTTATATTAGCCCAATTTCATTCGATAGAAATTTAGTGGAAGTGATTGTTTCTGTTGCTTATATGTGCTGTTGATGATTGTTTTTGTTTGAGTATACCAAAATATAATAGTTATGGTGTTTGCAATATTTCAGAATAGAAGATAGACAGACATATGGCAGAGTGAGGTAGAGCAGTACACTTAAAGTCTGGAGCCCTGGTTTTGAGCCCACTGGATACAATTACTAGCTATATGATCATGGAGAGGGAACTTAAGCTCTTAGTATCCTCTTAAGTAAAATAGGGTTAATAATAATAATTCTTACAGTGTCTGTTTCACAAGGTTATGGTAAGAAATGTTTTTTGAAGTACCAATATGAGGAGGTGGTAGTCATATTACTATTTTGATTATTTCCTCTTCTTATAATTTATAAATGTTTCCCATCCCCATCCTCCTTTCTCAAACATATCCGTCTTTAACTTATGAGACATCCGAAGCTGAGAAAGTTCCTGGACCAGCTAGGGGTTGGGGGGCAAGGAATTCAGCAACCAGTATAATTGTTTTTCTGAGCCTGATTATGGGATTTGTTCTCCAGTCTTCTTCATTTAGCTTCAGAGAGAATAGAGTCACTATTTGCATCATAGCCCAAGCCCTGAAAACAGTAACTCAAATGGTTTGTTTATACCATTGGCCAAGTGGAAAAGTGTAGTAAAAGAAAATAAGGGCTGGTGCTGAGGAACCCATCATGTGACTTGAGTTTCCATTGGCAGCCTTCTGCCTGGATGTTAGCTATGTGCAAGGTCAGCTCAGGAAGCAGTTGCAAACCCAGTGCTGTCATTTTGTTTTCCCTTCCAAAGAGGGTTATTTTCTTTAGGATTACTGAAGTAGGCAGAGCCGGAGGTATTAGATGACTCTGTGGAATGCATCATGCTCAAAACACTTTGCAGTCAAGATTAGTTTAAGAAAGCTCTTACATCCTAATGGGAGTATGATTTTTTTTCCCCTCCCTCCGCCCACTAGTGCATTGAAATGGAATATGGCAGCTGCTGGACTGCTGCTTAGCAACCGTTCCCTCACAACAATCCCAGACAAGCAATGGACATGAATCTTGGGACCAATATAGACTTAAGGGGTATTTTGATGAGGAAAGTTCAAATTGGAATTGAGCCAGATCCTTAAGTGTGAAGAATTTCAGTAGCAGCAGGGTTTGAGGCCTTTTTTGAAGTAGATTGCAGTGTAATCTGCAATGTAGCCCAAGTGATCAAATTTTATACATAGCATCCTTCCTGTCTGACCAGATCTTAATCCTAAAATAAACATTTCAATGAATATTCCAGGAAGTTTTATGGGGAGAGGGAGGGAAAGTTTTATTTTAAAGGCTGCTTATTCTGTTATTTTACTATACCATCATTCCTTTTAACAATGAAAAATTGCAAGATTTTTATTTATGCTTAAGTTAACTAAGTCATCATCTCTCTTCCTTTCTCTTCTCCCAAGGATGTTACTGTTTACAAATGTGCTTTGTGCCTGGGCTTCTTACTTTAGTGAGTCATATCTGTGCTTCATTTTCTGTAACTTCAGCATTTATGAAAAGAACCACATATTGGGATAAGAGGGTTGGGTGCTGTTATTATCTGGAGCATTTGGATGAAAAGAGAAACTTATTAAAATCTGTAATGTAATTCATTCAAATATTTTTGATCTTAGGATAAGGAAACCTGTGTGGGGATCAACAACCAGAGCTACATATGTGACACAGGACACTGCTGTGGACAGTCTCAGTGCTGCAACTACTACTATGAACTCTGGTGTAAGTTCATGCTTTGGGTGTATTTGGTTTTCTGTAGTCCATGTAGACTGGCTCTGGTGTTATGGGGGCTACTGGGCTCTTTCTAGATTCTCTTGATCTGTGGAGTGTGGGGGAAGTGTTGACCCAGTGGGGTGTTTCATGCACCTTGGGAAAGATGTCTTTAGGCTATGTAGACAGGGCTTATAGAATCCCTTTGTCACATTGAAACGATGCCATGACTACTTCTGACACTGTGATCAGAAAGGGAGAAAAGGAGACAGTCTGCTTTAGGAAACTATACTTTGCCTTAGAATCTTACTTTGATGTTTTGATGACTTGTACTAGAAAGACCAGTGGCCTACCTGAGAACTTCTGCTAGTTTTGTACATGATCTGATGTCCTAAGCTTCTTAGTTTTACTGGGGGATAGAGGGTGATCATGATTTAATGGCTTCTGTTCTCAAGAATGGAACTAGACATGTACAGAAGACTATGGAGGAGCCCAAAGGCAGTATTTCCTCCTTGGGATTGCTCTTTCTTCATCTACAAGTGTCAGCTTCACTTTTTTTCATTGAGTAAGGGAGGTCTCTCTCACTCTCACTCTCAGCTGCAGGTAAGGATCCCCACAGCTTGTGTGGATTATACATCTAAGATTCCCTTACTTTATTTGAGAAGTGAGTCTTTTGTTAGTATTAAACCTGATAATACTGTTTTGATTCATTAGCAAAGTAGAAAATGTATTATACGGGCTACTGGGTTCACTTAACTCCTGTGTCATCATTTGGGTTGGAAAGAATTTACTACTGTCAACTGGGGACCAAACTGGCCTCTAACCTGTGCATGGCTGGAGCCAAATAAGTAGGTTAGAGATAGGAGAGTTAGGAATCAAACAAAAGTTTAATTTCAAAGTGAGGGAAATGGCTTTCAGGCAAGGAGTGGATCAAAACACATGTGCTGGGGCCATGCTCCTAATGGGGGGCGGGATTCAAGACAGTGTGGGGAGACTTTAATATTTATAGCTCTGACAATGAGGGGTAACTGCAATAATATGACAAGTTTGATTCATAGCCCTGATTTATAGCAGGGCTTCATGACCAGAACTTGTCCTGGCTTGTCCAGTGCTTGTCCGAGCTCATAGAACACCTGATGCTAGTCAAAGTAATAATTATGCAGTTTTTGC
Source organism: Sminthopsis crassicaudata (assembly GCF_048593235.1). NCBI lineage: Eukaryota > Metazoa > Chordata > Mammalia > Dasyuromorphia > Dasyuridae > Sminthopsis > Sminthopsis crassicaudata. Next base: position 578,396,521 of record NC_133618.1, read on the forward strand.
CAGATGCTGAGCCACACTCTGGGCAAAGCTTGCTTGCTGGTCTTTCGCTTTAAAAAAGCAGATATTACCTTGATTGAGCATCTTGGGTGCCATCTTCATATTTTGGGGCCCTTTTAAAAAGATGTTGCCAACAGATAAGAGCATAAGAGAGATGAGGAGTACAGTCAGTATTTAGTGAGAAGAATGTCGGACATGGAGTCAGGGGATACCTAATTTACAAATTCTCTTTTGACCCTTAATTGCTGTATAGACTATGGGCAAATCACTTAACTTTTTCTGGGCTTCATTTTCCTCATCTATAAGGTAGGGGTAACAATAATACCTGCCTTTGAGGATTGCTTTGAGGAGCTAATGAGATGGTGTTTGTGAATTGCTTTACAAACTTTAAAAAACTATTGTTATGGCCTTCTTTCAGTTGGTGGAGTAGAAAAAGTCATTCTGGCAATCAGGAAAATCTCATTTCTGTTCCTGTACTTGGTTTCCACTTTGCTGACATCACTTTTTTCATTGTAAAATGAAGGGCTTGGGCTAGATGATCTTGATGCTTCCCACTTCTAAGTTATATGTCAGTAAGAAATTTTAATTAAAGTGAGTTAAATTTATTTGGTCTTGAAAATTTGAATTACTAACTTAAAAATATATATATCTTATTGTACTATAAGACTTTTCTGTCCAGAACTATCTGTGAAGATTGTGTAGCTTGTGAGCATGTAGAAAAAAGAAGGATTTGTTTGACCCTTGGGGTGGTTGCATCAGTGCCTTATTTACCACTAATTTTGAAAGGCCATCTGCTAAGGGTAACTAGCTTGAAATTCTACCTCTGCTCGACTCTGAACTCTACCAATGCCTGAACCGGAAATATTATATAGGTTCTGCAGAATGTTCCTTCAGAGGGTGAGTAATTTCACTCTCCCATACCCTGAAATTGAGAGGCCTGTGAAAAACCCTGGCTGAGTTTGGAGCTGGTAGATCACCTGGCTGCAGTAGTGCTGTGCCTGATAGTCTTTCAGTGGCTGTGTATGTCATGTTAGGGTCTCACTTCTCTTGTTCCAGAGGCCTCGTTTCAAGGGGATTGTCATCATACATCCAGGAATCTTACTTTTTTTTTTTTTTTTTTTTTATTAATTGTTTTGTTGATGCCATTATCTCCTCATTTGGTTTTGATGAGTAGATGGTCTTCTCAAGGCCCGCCTATCTATATGTACTTTTAATTTCATGCCCTCCCATTTTTTCCATCAGATTCCACCCTTCCTCGGCCTCTGCTCCTGTCCTTTTTATCCCCATACTCTAAACTTCAATCTCTTTCTATTTACTAGTTCCTTTCCTGATGGCTACAGACACTTCACGGTCTTCCCAGTCCTTAAAAATCTTATTTGATTTGATCACACCTGCTATCGATTCTCCTTTCGGAGCTTTCTTTCTTAGGGAGGCGGTTATCTCTAGTTAACTTTAAAAAGTTGTTTACATTTGTTGCCTCTGTTTTTTGTCCTATTAGTCTCTTCAAACTCTGTAATATAGCTTCCAGTTTCATTTCTCAATCAGAAATTTTTTTCTTCAGAGTTGTCAGTGATCTTAGTCACCAAATTTAGTGATCTTTTTCTCATTCCTTATCTTTCTTAACTTGTCTGCATCCCTATTGACCATCTTTTCTCCCTTTAGGTTTCTCTGACTCTTCTTGGTTTACCTCTTGCTGTGCTGCCTTTTTCCATGTTCTAATTTTTGGTGTATACCAAAGCTGTTCTCTTCTTTTTTCTCTTTGTATTTGATGTACTTTTTTCTCTTGTACTTGATGACATCATTAGCTCCTTTGTTCCCAGATATTAAATTTTGATGCAGATGACTCAAAAATTTTAAATTCATCTGAATTGCAGTTATACACCATAAATTGCCTGTTGCATATTTTGATCTGGATGTTTTTTAAGCAGCACAATTTTGACATGTTCTCCTTAAACTCATGCCTGTCCCAATTTTCCCTATTACAGTTAAGGATACCTCAATACTTTTGGTCATTCAGGTTCACAATTTCAGTCTCATTTCCAATTCCTCATTCTCAACCAACACATCCAGTCAGTGGACAGATCTTGTTTACTTTTATGTCTACAATATGTCTCCACTCACAAAATAACTATTCTAGTTAAGGCCCCCATCACCTCTCACATGGAATTCCATTGCAGAACTATAGCTTTCTAATTGGTCTCCCTGTTTCTGCTTTTACCCATTTCAGTTTATCTTTTACACACCTGCCAGCAATTTTCCTAAAATAAATCTAATATTCACCTGCTTTGATCAGTTAACTCTAGTGTTTCCTTCTCTCCAGATTCAAGTGTCTTCTTGATTTTATATATATTTTTAATTTTGTTTTATTTTAGGTCAACATTTTCTCCCAACTCACTTTCCTCAGAAAACAAGAAAAACAAAACCTATTGCAAACACGTATAGTCAGGCATAACAGATTCCTGCACTGGCCATCTTTCTGCTGGTTTCCACAATCCTTCTCCATACAGCTTCACTTCCTACCCTTCCCCTGTCATACTTTATATCTCTCCACCTGTTCTTGATCTGGCTTTACTGGTCTTCTCACTGTTGCTCACACATGACTCTACCTCCTGACTCCATGCCTTTCCATTGGATGTCTTCAGTACTTTTTTTGTATCACCTCCAACTCCTGACCTTTTGACTGGCTTCCTTGAAGACTTAGCAGCACTTTCTATGTGAGGCCTTTCCTAGTCCTGACTACTAGTACCTTCTCATTTAGATCATTTCCCATTTACACAATATTTATCTTATAAGTACAGTTATTTGTTTGTAAGTACACATTTTGTCTTCCTCATTAGAATGTGAGTTCTTTTGGGTCAGGGACTGTGTTTTGCCTTTTATTTGCACTGTGCATGGCTTATAATAATCTTTTTATGTTTGTTAGCCTACAGAAGGACATTCTACAAGAGGTTTTGTCTGTCCTCTTCCTTATCACCTGTGCTGCTTCCACTCTCACCTCCCTCTGCCAAAACCTTCCTCCCTTTTCCCACTAGTGCTTTCCTTCTAAAGTGAATTTCTATTATTATCCTTTTAGTCATGTCTGACTCTTTGTGAGTCAATTTGGAGTTTTCTTGAGCAGAGATATTAGAATACTTTCGTCATTTCTCCAGTTCATTAACCAGATGAAAAAACTGAGGCAAATAGGGTTAAATGACTTGTCCAGAGTCACACAACTAGTAAGGGTCTGAGGTCATATTTGAACTCAAAAGGATGAGTCTTCTTGACTCCAGGCCCAGTGTTTTAAAACTACTTCATGTAAATGCTTGTGTGATCTTATCAAAGAAGAGTGATTGTCTTAGTTAAGAGCATCTAATTGCCCTACCTACTTTGAATCAGTTAAGTGTTGATGAGTATGAATGAGGACCCCTTAAAGTGGATACATATATTCCAGTTCACACTATTCCAGTTATAATTTTGTAAAATATGGGATTCTAGCCCAATGGAAATATGCCTACAAATTTGAATAATGGGACCATTTTAGGAGATTATTTTAACTAACTAAACCTAGTCTCTTGTCTTCCATGTTAAAATTATAAGCTTTTTGTGGTCAGGAACTGTTTTGTATCCTCCTGCACCTAGAAAGTGCTTAGTAAATGCTGATTGACTGTTGATTGATGCCTTCTGTCCAGATATCACAGTCCTTTTCTACTCTTTCCTTCCAGATTGTACCTGGTTATAGGTACCTGTACCAGATTAGTGACAAAGGAAAATGATTAAGCAAAGACTTATAGCATCAAGTGACAGTATGTAAAATATTCTGATCTGGTAGCCTCTCCTGGTTCTACCTTGGGGGAGAAGAGCTATTTTTCATTATCTCTTCTCCAGGATGGTTAATTGTTTTTCCATTATTTAAGAACTTAGTGATTTTATCTATTTCAGTGTTCTCTTCAGCTATTAAAACAAAAAGATACCTTGCTTTGCCCATTTGGGTTATCAGCAAATGGGTAAGCTGTGGGTAAATGAATATCAGGGCAACCCAGTTAGAAGTTAATGGGAAATTAGTCCTGACCGTTCCACTTTTGGTGGTACAGGGTGTTTTGAGTCCTTAAGAGTTACTGATGAGATAGATAGGTTGTCATGGTATATCAGGGGTGAATTAATACTGAAAAGGTATTTAATGTTTCTAGCGTACTGGCCTTCCATAACTTAGATGAAGTAATTCCAATTGCTAGAATTTAAATAGAAATTTTAAATTTTATTTTAGATTAGCTCACATAAAGAATGGGGACAACCTTATGGGAACAGAGGGAGAGATAGAAAATATTCTGCCCAGGGACGTTATAGGTAATGAAGTAGGTATCTAGGCTGTCACTGTGGCTGTTTGGAGGACTGAAATCTGTAGACCACCTTCCCAGATAACTCTGTACCCTCATTTCTTCCTTCCACTTGGAAACAATTCTTTAGTATATTTGGGGGACTGGAAGGAGGGAATTTGTTTGTCTGACACTTAGCAGAATGCCCTAGGCACACAAAAGAACTTCACCACTTCCTCTTTTTCCTTTTTTCTCCCTCTCACTGTTGGGGAGGGAGTTGGCTTGAAAGAGCTCATTTATTTGGAATAGAAAGAAAATTAAGCTCTTGGCTGGGACATATAGCCTTCAGACACCCACATCTTGTAGCCTATGGGAGTGGTTCCTGCAATCGGGACCTCTCCCTCTTGCTTCCCCTTTAGGACTAGTAGGAGAACAAACCTGGAATTTCCAGAAGAGTCTGTGTGAATGGACTACCAAAAGCCAAGAGGGGACAAGCTACCTCAGGATAATTCCTACTAATATTATAAATAAGAAGCAAAAAAAAGAGGAAACAGTTATTATGAAGCAGGTAGAAAAATTGTATTTAAATGTTTAAAATGCAACTTCGTCTCTGGGTTCATGTTCTTCTACCCTGGCACATAAAGCATACAACATAAAAAAGTTTTCTTTTAGCTTGGTGTTTTTCTGGGTGTCTGTGACCAGTGGAAGCAGGCTCTGAAAAGAGTAAATTAAGCTCCTGGTCCCTTTCAGATAGACCCTCCAGGAGCCTTGGCTGCCAAGCAGAGTGAATCCCTTATGCACAGAATTCGGCTCTCAAAGTCAGATAGGAGGGTCACAGCACTGACAGCTAGCCATTTGGCATTTTGTTTTCAGTTCTGCAGGAAGTTTAAGGTTAAAAGATTTTCTTGATATACCTTCTCCACATACATGGCCAGTGGTTCTCTGACCTTCTTTTGATATCCCTAAGCAACTTGCATCACTCCTATGTACTTGGTATATTGGTTTTATATGACACTTAGCCTGTCCTAACTCCCCAACTAGGTTTCGAGCCTGAAGGTTGGGACGATGCCTTGTTCATATTTGGTATTGCCCCAGCAAGAGAAGGGCATAATTAGGGAGCTAGGAAGACTTGTTTGTTCCTCCAACATATATGTCATTGTGACTCTGGGCAAGGCTTTTAACTTCTCTCTGCCCTCAGCAGCTCTCTAAGACTGTAAGTTGTAGAGATGGTGCCAACCTGCATTAGTAGAAATAGCTCTTTCCTCTGGGAATGAGTTACTTATGCCAACCCTGTTCTTCTAGCACAGGGTCTTGCACGGAGTAAGAATTCCATAATTCCATAAATGTTTGTTGGATTGAATTGGATCTTTTCTTCCACAAGGTGCTTGTGAGAGGGAAAAAAAGAATAGGGCCAGAAGAGAACTAGGGCAGGAAGGAAACACTTTTTCTTTCGCAGGAATAGTATCAAGAATTTGAAACTTGTACTAAAACTGACAATGTCCAAGATTCCCACAGTGAGTCTTTTCTGCAAAAGATGATTTCTCTGGAGACTGAATATAAATCTACACATGTTAGGTTCACTTTTTTTTTTTTTCCTCATGCTTTTTCCTTTAGTTTTGATTTTTCTCCCCAAACATGATTTATAAAGAAATGTGTATTTTTTAAAAATTAAGGTAATTGTCTAACTAGAAAACAAAAGGAAAGGAATAAAAATAAGAAAAAAAAAGATGACTTCTCCATCAGTCACCACATTCCTGGTATTTCACCTCCTCTCAGTGTTTTTCCTCTTTAATGTTGTTGACCTTTCTTGATGAAGAAACATTGTACACAAGCCCCACCCTAGAGAAAGAACATTGAATTTGGAATGGAGCCTTTAGTTCTCATATCATCAACCCTTCTGTGGCCTTTGCCATTTTGAATCTACTTCCACTATTACCTTCTAGATTTTAACTGACATGGAGAAAGTGGTTAGGATTTTTTTCCATTCTGATAACTGTGGGGGAGGAGGAGATAGGGAAGATTGAGCCAGGAAGTCCTTGACAGAGTGTATTTCTAATCCTTTATAATTGTCATTAAATATTGAACTAGCTGTAAACTCAGAAATCTTGCTATCTTCCCCTATCAGTTCATTTACCTTAACAGAGAGCAATTAACTCCCTTCCTTTCTTTCTCTCTCCTGAAGGGTATAACTTGGGTCAATCCATTATCTTTTTCCTCTTGGTCTTTAATTCTGCCTGTTGACATAAGGAAAGGAGGTATCATCAGTCCTGAATATATCTGTAACTCTGGCTCTAATAAAGCAGTGTTGGGCAATGTAGGTGAGACTCCCTCCGGTCTTTGGATTGGATGATATATGTTTTCTTATGCCCAGTCTTACACAAATGAGAAAACCAAAACCCAGGAAGAGGAAATAACCAATAAATATTTAAGTGCTTATTAACGGACTAGGTGCTAGAAATACAAAGATGAAAAACTTACCCAGTGACACACATAGTCTTTTAAATCAGATTCAAAATCAAATTCTGTCACTACCTGTATGAAACTTAACCTTTTTCTGCCTCAGTTTCCTCATCTATAAAATGAGGGAATAACATGACTTTTCCAGATTTGTTCCAACTTTAAATTTGTGGTCTTATGATCCAGTGATTTAAATCTAAGGAGAAATAGATAGGAAGTCTGCCTGAATAATCACAGAAAAATGCTCTTTATAAATGGTTTTACCCTGATTTTCACGTTAGTGTGAGAGTTGGAGATAGGGAAAAGAATTTTCCCAGGGAATTTTCCAAAGATTACATAAAGCATAGTATTACTATATTCATTTAATGACTATAGCCTTATTTCCCATTATATTTATCATCCGTTTGTCTTAAGTATGTCAGTAGGTCAGTAATGTTTACCTCAAAATTAGAGTATTCTTTCTGGGTCACTTGTGTACATCATTCTGTATCCTATTTTATCCATGAACAAACCTTTGATTGGTTTTCCAAAAGACAGACAGAAATGAGAAGTTGTTCTTGACCTAATTCTTTGTCAGAGGTGATTTTTGTATTAGATTTTTAGGTGAAAAATAATTAAAAGATTTTTTTTAATTCCCTTTTGATCTGTTATCATTTCTACAATTTAATATCTGTTGGCAAGTTGTTTAATGATTTAAGTGAAGTAATCAAACCTCCTTAATAGTCTGAACTTCCCAAGAATTGACCTTTTGAGGGAAAAGGATACAATGGAGGATTTATGGATATCTACCTTTTGTGACAGTTTGACATGCCTTGCCCAGTCAGTATTGTCAGAAAGTCCTGCCTGTTTTCTAGTGGTATAACTTCATTTCTGCTAAGTCTCTTTTTACTCTGTCTTCTCCCTATACCAGATATGAGTCCCCAGAGTCTATCAAGGGGGTATACTTTGGCATATTGTTAGAGAATTTCCTACCAGCAGAACAAGGACATTTTTCTAAGCTTATAATGAACTCTGAGGTATATGACTTAGTCCTTTACATTGGACTATGCTGACGTGTTTTCCATTTCCCAAAGATGAACAGTATTCCCCACGATGAGGTCACTGCTTCTAAAGAGTCGTTGAAGAAGGTCTTTGGGTCTTTTTGGTATTTTGTTGTTGTTTGTTTAGTTTTAGTTTTCTTTTTTAAACTCTCTTTTCCTCCTTGTTTGTGAAACCGTACTAAAAGAAGGGAATTTCATGAGAAGTTTGCACAATTCCACGGGGGTCAATCATGACATTTCTCCTTCAAGGGGACAGTGATGCCAGTTTAAGTTGGATCGGTTGCTCTAGTTAGTTTTGTGTCGGTAATAGCAGAATGCCTTCTGCCCTGCTTCCCATGTATTTTACTTAAATAGAACCTGTTCATCTGTTCTGTTTCTGCACATAGATTAGTGCCCAGTCATGCCACTAAACTGGCTTTACTTCTGGCATGGTTTCCCCCTCTAGTGTCTGAGAAACATTTTTGGTTGTCTTAACCCACCCTTGACAGTTCTTGCTAACTCACCTGAGGCAAGCAATGATATGTTAGGGACTTGAAGAAGAATGCTGGCTTTTTATGTTTTAACTGCCTGTGCTGTCTCCTAAGAAAACAGAGCAAAACAGTTCCTGTAGGGAAATGACTTGGGAGAGATCAATTTTACAAAACAAGCCTAGGTTAACTTTACCAGTTGTCCCCTTCTTTTTTTTGACCTCCACATCCATATCTTCTTCTCATACTGCCCAGCTTGTCTCCCTTTTTTCTACCCTAGAATTGTCACTCTGGTGCTCTGATTGGCCAGCAGTAGGTGCTTGGTCTTTGTTTGGGCCCTGATTAATTCAGAGAAAATGTAGACATCAGTGGTTTCTGTTTTGGACCAGAAATCCTGAAGGTCTTCCCCTCCCAGATTAATTTTTTTTGGGGGGATGTCTACTAAAAGAGACCATTTTCTTAACTTTATCTTAACGATTATCTAACTATTAAAAAGGCCAAGGTCTCCTATTATATTCATGGCTACTGTCCTAATCCCATGTTTTTATATAGTACTTTAAAGTGTTAAAGCACTTTCCTCATAACCTTATGCGATAAGTAAAAAATATTACCCCCATGTTTTAGATAAGGAAATCAAGATTCTGAGAATTTAAGTGATTTGACCCTAGTTGTGATTGTTTAGCTAGGAAGTGTTATAGGTTGGAGATTCAAACCCATGTCTTCTGACATAGACTTAGTATTATATGGTAATGCTAAAATTGAGAGGTAGATTTATCTTTAGAATTGACTTATCAGATTTTATTTTAAATACAGAAATGTGTGGCCTGGGAGATTATGACGCCATTGGTTCTTTGATGGTGAAAAGACAGGTCTATACTTGTGGTTCCATCTCGTGATGATCCCTCCTTCATCTCCTTATCTACCTCTTTACCCTAAAATATCATTTAGCTGTTTCACTATTCAGCTGAGACTTTCAAATCAGTATCCTTCCTCCTGAAATCTCTCCCCAGATTCCCTGCTGCACCTCAACTTTGTCATGTCCAAAACTGAACTTTCTGCCTCTTCTCCAACTCTGCCTTTTTCTTTTGATGGCACTGTCATTTTCCCAGTTCCTCTCCTTTATGTACTCTACATTTTAGACAAACTGGACTTCCCAGTGTCCATTCTGCCCTCCTTTTATCTCCATGCTTTTGATCAAATGCAGTCAAAAATCAAAACCACCTCTGTCTGTTTCAGTGTCTTCTTCCTCAGGTGTTGAGTATGTATAGCCCTTTCACCTGACCAGTCCCTCCTCCTCCACTAACAATGACATCTTAAATTTAATGTAGTTAGGTGTCTGCATTGATTAAGTCTCCATGAGGGAAGCTCTTAATTTTGTTTTTGTGGAGAAGAAGTAATTGTACCAAGTGATAGGAAACCCAGAATCCTTTTTTTCCCCCAGGACAATGCAACTTAAATGACTTAGACATTAGGAGAAGGTTTATGTCCAGAGAACACCAATTGATAGTTGCATTATGCTCTCCCCAGATCACAGTGACAAAGGCAATGGTTGAACTAAAGGAGGTACGGAGGGTAATGATAGGCCTCAGGTACATGCCTCATGAGAATCAGTTAAAGAGCTAGGGATGTTTAGTTTGGGGAAGATCTAGAGATGAAGGAGAAGGGAAGAGGAAGGAATGATAGTAGGTTTGAAGTGTTTGGAGGATTAAACTTTTAGATTTGTTCTGCTTGGCTCTATTGGGCAGAATTAGGAATCATGGCAGAATTTTCAGAGAGATATAAAGGAAAACATTCTAACAACTCACAGCAATAGAGTGAACTGCCTCTACAGATCTTTCCCTGGAAAGGCTGAATGACTGACTGCTTGTTATAAGGACATTGTAGAGGTTTCTCCTGGTTAGAAATTGGTTGGATTAGATGACTCCTAAGATGCCTTTCAGCTCTGGTATTATGATTCTATGAGACCAAAGGGATTCTTCAGTTTGTATTATGGACCCCTTTGGCAGTGTGGCAAAGTCAGTGGGCCCTTTCTCAGAAAAATCCTTTTAAGTGCTTTAAAAAAATCTATAGGATTACAAAAGGAAACCTATTATGTGGAAGTACAATTATCAAAATACTGTGATCGGGGAACCCAAGTTCACAGACTTTAGATTAAGAACTCCTACACGAGGGACACTCATGATTTCTGTAGCAATGGGATTTCTTTCCCAATCTGACTCCATTGGTTGGGGCTGGGACACCTGGCAGGCCAAAGTCAGGGAGATGTTGTACCAGGATTCTTCGAAATCCTTTCCAGCAACTGAGAGATAATGGTATTGCCTTTTAGTCATTGACTCACCTTGGGGGTACAGTGAATAAAGAACCAGGTTTGAAATCAGGAAGACCTGAATTCAAATCCAGTCTCACCTCACACATTTACCACTGTTATGATCCTGGGCAAGTCACTTAACTTCTATTTGTCTCAGTGTTTTCAACTGTAAAATGGAGATGATATAGTATACCTATCTTGCAGGATTATATGGATCAAATGAGTTAATATTAGTAAAATATTTACACAGTGCCTGGTACATAATAAGTGCTGTATAAAGCCAATTCCTTCCTTTCCTCCCCTCATTATAATCACAGACAACATTTGACAGGGAAAGATATTTTTGAAAGGTTTTTTAGAGTTTTTATTCATAAATTTAATAATCACCAACAAAGATAAACATAAAATAGAGTACAAAATTCCACATAAAAACCTAGGATTTAACAAAAATGGAAGTAAGCATATAAATAATGTTTATTTGATGACTCTTTCTATCTGAAGCCTTTTAAATTTTTTTAATTTTTAAAAATTAAAAAAAAATTTTGGTTACATATGAACATTGATTTTTTTGCATATTTCCTTATGAATCATGTTGAGAGAAAAAATCAGAACAAAAGGAGAAAAACAAAGAGAAAAAATAAAACAGAAGAAAAAGAAAAAAGAAAGTGAATGTACATGTGTTGATTTACATTCAGTCTCCATAGTTCTTTCTCTGGACACAGATGGCATTTTCCATCCAAAGTTTATTGGGATTGTCTTAGATCACTGAACTGCTGGGAAGAGCCAAATCTATCATAGTTGACTATCCCACAGTCTTGCTGTTACTGTGTATACTGTGTATCCTGCTTTTGCTTGTTTCACTCAGCATCAGTTCATGTAAATCTTTTCAGGCCTTTCTAAAATCAACTTGTTCATCATTTTTTATAGAATATATAATATAGAATATTTCATCACTTTTCATATGCCATGACTTATTCAGCTACTCCCCAACTGATGGGCATCTGTTCATTTTCCAATTCTTTGCCACCACAAAAAGAGCTGCTACATTGTCACACATGTGGGTCCTTTTCTCTCTTTTATGATCTCTTTGGGAGAAAGACCCAGTAGTAGCACTGCTAGATCAAAGAATATACACAATTTTATAGTTTTTGGGGGGCATAGTTTCAAATTGCTGCCCAGAATTTGAAGCCTTTTAAAATATACTGTTATAGTCAGTTCTGGTTTTCCCATGTCACTTTGGCTACACCTAAAGTTTTTTCCATGTTTCTTTATCTTTTTTTTATGACATTACAATGTTCTATTACATTATATGCCAATGTTTCTAAAGCCATTTTCCAGTCATTAGAACATGGAGGCTATTTTCAGTTTGTGTTTGGTTTGGGTTTTTGTTTTATTTTGTTTTACTATTACAAATAAGCAGGACAAACAGTATGATCTATGTGACCTTTGGCTAGTCACTTGGCCTCTGGACCTCATATGCAAAATGAGGGGGTTTGATCAGGTGGCCTTTGAGGTCCCTTCTAGCTCTGGACCTATGATTCTATTAATAATTTTTTAGAACTAGGAATATTTTTATGCTGATGGGTCCTTTTTTGATATTTTAAAGTTTGAAATCCTAGCAATGAAATTACTTTGTCAAAAGGTATGATCATTTTGGTTTCCAAAATAGTTGTTAGTTTATAGTTCCACTAACAATTGCCAATCCTAAATTTTTTTTTTGAGGGGGGCAGGGGAAGAGGCTATATTTGCCATTCTAGTATGTATAAAATGGCACCCTGAGGTTTTCTTAACTGTTAGTTTTCTGATTATTGAATAATTGAAATGTGATTATTTATGATTTATGGATGTTTGTTTTTTTCCTCCCAAAATTGTGGCTACCCTTTGACCTGCAGGGAGTAATCTTTAGGGATATAGTTCAGCCTCTCAAATAAGTCAAAAAGCAAAGTTTAATTATATTTCACATTCATGTAATACTTATTTGAAGTTTACAGAATGCTTTCTCCATTATAACCCTGGATGCTATTAAAAGTTATTTCCATCTTACAAAGGAGACTTAAGACTGAGAAGTTCCCTGCCCCCTCCTCCCAGTAAGTTTCAGAACTTAATTGGAATCAGCCCAGTGGTCTTGCTGCCATGCTAACCTTCACACAGTGCTGAGCTGGGCAAAGATTAGAGACTGAGGCAGTATCCTTAGGCTTACCTTTTCAATGTCAAAGAGAGGAGACCAACTAACGATTAGTAGAAATCCTTTCCTCACCCTGGGGAATGGCAGGCAGAGAAAATTTGGTTCCACACTGACACCTGCTGACGATTAAAGTGCTCAGACAGGCTTCTCCCCAGGACCCATTGACAGCTCCTCTTTATTGCTGTCATCTTTGGGTTTTCAGATGGGCAACTTCAGAAAGAGGCTTGCAGAGAAGAGAGAAAAGGATCTTCCAGCAGCTCCTCCCTAAAAGTCTTTGACAAATATTTTAGTGTGAATAGACATTTTCTGAAGAGAAAGAATCTAGTAACAGGGAAGAAATAGGTCCTTTTTAAAAAGTTATCCTTTAGAGAATGGCTGTATTTGCCTCTTTTAGAGAAACTAAAGATATCTTTTTTAAAATTCAGTTATATTTTCAGTTCCAAATTCTCTTTCTTCTACCTCCCTCTTCCCAACTTGTTGAGATAGCCAGAAAAAGAAAACCTGTTACAAATATGTATTGTCAAGCAAAACAAATAAGATAATATTTCTTGACTTAGGGCAGGGTTTCTGAACTCATTTTTAAAATATTTTGATAATTGTATTTTACTGATAGGTTTCCATTATAATTCGACATATTTGATACTTTTAAAAACAATGTTCTGAGAAGGGATCTGTAGGGTCATTAGACTGCTAAAGAAAGTTCCCCAATACAAGCAAGGTTCATAGCCACTGATTTATGGTGCTAAATAGGACACACTGAATTTTTGTTTGTGTAGCTTAGGCTTTGTTGGGTAAAATCTGAAAATAGTAAGAACAACAGGAAGTGAGTTGCCCATGCAGGAATTTTTAAGGAAAGCCCCAGAAGGGCTGTTGTAGGCGTGCTCTTAGGCCCAGCCTCTGGTGAGAGCTGGAAGGAAAGAATGATAGGGCAATTGACAAGCTAGGAAGAAGGAAGATGATAGAGAAACATTCCTGCTACTGGATGGTTTTATTATCCAATCGGAAAGAAAAATCCATCTAGGGAAGAGCTGGTTCTGGGGCAAGTGAGACCTTCTTGTTTGTAATTTTGAGAATCTGCTCTGGAAGGTCCTGGCAGCTGCATGATGGAGTGGTCAGGCTCTCCAGACCTGTTTTGTGACCTTGGGCAGGGACTTTAGTTTATTTTGAAGTTTGAAAGAGTTGTACTGAATGCTAGTTCAGTAAGCTGCATTAATAAAAAAAAGCTCTTGATTTTTGGAGACTTTGAAGTAGTTAGGTAGGATTCTTAAATTGGGAGGGAATCAAGACTCTGAAAGGTTAGATGTGCTGTGGGTTTTAGGTTTGATTTTTTTTTTTTTTTTTTTTTTTAATGAACATTATATTAGGTATCCATGAACTTGTTTTCTGTTCTTAATGTGATTTTTGAGCTATTGAAGTTTAAAACTGCACAAAGATTTTTGGTACACTTTGTATTTTTATAATTATTGTAATTTAATTGGTTTCTTTTGTAATCTTTTGTATTTTGTACATTTAAAAGGTTATTCTAGGAGGAAGCTATAGCTTCATCAGACTGCTAACAAAGTTGTGACACCAAAAAAATTTTAAACCTTGGATGTGCACATTAATTGTTGGGGACTGGGTTTACTTTCTTCAGACTTCAGAGGAGGGATTAAGGATGAGGAGGTTTAGAGAAATATTATGAGCCTTCCCAGCCTCTCTCCCCCATTCCTCCACGTACCCCACACCCTCCAAAAAGGGAAGGAAAGAACATCTTGATAAGAGTAACAGGTTACAGAATTAACAAATGACCAGTGTTAACTGCTCGTAATGTTCCAAGCCATTATACTAAGGATAGGAATATTAAATGAGCTACCTTAGCGTGTTTCCCTTATTCCAGAGGCCAGGGTGAACTTGGTCAGATATCCTTATCTCAAAAAACTATTTGTGATGATTGACCTTTTTTGGTTCCCCAAAGCTAATGGTGGTTTTTATGCCCCTCTGCTATTCTGATCAACATGACAAGAGTTTATGAGGTATGTCTCTGTATTCTGTAGAGTCACTAGGTGGTCTGCAGAGTCGGTTTTCCTCTGGTTGGTCTTGGGCTCTGTTCTCCCTGTCAGAAGGGGTTTGTAGCTGTGACATATTGTTTTGAAAGTTGCCTACCTCTTGCCAATATTCATTGTGTGCATGGCTGTTTGCCTCTCTCCCTCTTTCTCTCTTTCCCACCTTTGCTCCCAGGGTTCTGGCTGGTGTGGACTATTATAATCATCCTGAGCTGCTGCTGCGTTTGCCACCACCGCCGGGCCAAGCATCGCCTGCAGGCACAGCAGCGGCAACATGAAATTAACTTGATTGCCTACCGGGAAGCCCATAACTACTCAGCGCTGCCATTTTATTTCAGTACGTACATCGAAAATCGATTTCACATCATCGCCTGGGGTCTCCAGGAGCCCAGCTCAGAGGATGTGGTGTCTGGGAACAAGGGGATTGTGGGGGGAGTGGGGAAAGACTCGATGCACAACTGCAGCAGGGGTCTGCATCAGGGAGGGGGGACTGTTCCTTCCCCACAGAGAAGAGCAAGTGCCTGGGACACAGCTCTCAGAAACCCCAGGGTTGATCCAAAGCTAACAGTGACTGGTACTGATAAGCAGTGGTTTCTCATTAGACCTTTATTCCTTTATCACATTTTGAGGGCAATTTTCATTGAGAAGGTGGTCATCTGAACCGGGATTTGGGTAAACTGGAATTTAGAGCCCAAAGCTTGTTTTGTCCAATTATCAGCCTGACCCTTAGCTCTAGCCCCAAGGATGTTCATGTCTCTCTGGCCTTGTTCCATGAGTAAATCAAGGTTCTGGACACTATGAACTAGTTGGCCTTGCAGCCTCTGAGAACAAAGAAGTTTGGTGACTCTTTTCTAAGAGGATGCACCTATTTTAGTTAAGGCTTCTCATGTGGCAAATAAGAATGGCTGACCAGTTTGCTCCCAGCCCACCTTACAGTGCTTTAGAAAAGAAACAAAAAATAATTGTTTGAATCTCAAGTTTTTAAAAAGCTAATCAAGTTCAAGCTCTTGCCCTTATCGTCCTGGAAAGAAAACTCTTTTCCCTTACCATTTCTCTCAGCATCAGAGAGAAGGGAACAGTTTGAATCTCTTAAGTCCTAGGTCCCCTGTACCAGACATTTTCCTAGATCATAGGTTCCTGTTATATTTAGGAGCAGGGCAGAGAATAGAAAGGGAGTGGTCTGAGAGCCATATGTTGGAGTTCCCACTCTAAGCCCCAGACTTAAAAGGAATCTTGGCTCAAAAATGTATATCCAGTGAGGATCACCAGACTGATGCCCATATGGAAATGGCTCCATTTAAATCAGCTGGTATTGTACACTTGCTGAATGTACCCTTCTCTTTTGCCACTTACTACATCACCATCAGAATTTTGGGGGCTGGATGGGGTCAAATGAAAGGACCAAGGGATTTCCTTTATTCTCATCTCAGCCCCCAGAACTGTGTCAGGCAGGGCCTTTAATACCTTGAAAAACCAAATCTCTTCCCAACCTTCATCCCCAGTTTTCTCCCTCTGTACTAGATTGCCCTTGGCTTTCTCCTCCCTCTCTCCCCTTTTCTCACTCTGTTCCTTCTCACACACAAGCATAAAAGCACTTGCACTCTCTGACTCTCCTCCTCTCTCTTCCCCCCCCCTTTTGTCTCTGTCCCTATCCCTCCCCTCACCCCACCCTCATCTTTTTCTCTTCTTCCCCCCTCTCACAAATCTACCCACATCTCTGAACATTGTAGACATCACATTAGGGGTGGGAAATGGTGCACATGCTCTTTTCATGTTGAGCTCTGTCCTGGAACCATTGCCCATGCAGTAATTTCTCCTCCCTGCCTCCCCGTTTTAGGGTTTTTGCCAAACTATTTACTACCTCCTTATGAGGAAGTGGTGAACCGACCTCCAACCCCTCCCCCACCATACAGTGCCTTACAGCTACAGCAGCAGCAGCAGCAACAGCAGCAGCAACAACAGCAGGTGGTCCCTGTCTGCAATAGCTCCTCAGGCCCTGACCCCATCAGGGGCCTTCAGGAGGCACAAACCAGCCCACTGTCCGTGCCTGGCAGCAGCAGGAATAGCATCAGATCAAGCACTGAGGAC
This sequence comes from Sminthopsis crassicaudata, assembly GCF_048593235.1. Taxonomy (NCBI): domain Eukaryota; kingdom Metazoa; phylum Chordata; class Mammalia; order Dasyuromorphia; family Dasyuridae; genus Sminthopsis; species Sminthopsis crassicaudata. Next base: position 578,413,397 of record NC_133618.1, read on the forward strand.
CCTGAGCCCTCCACATTGCTGGTGGACCAAGAGGCTACCAAAGCCCCAGGCATGGAGCCAGGCAGCTCTGGGGCTTGTCTGGGGGAACTGGGTGACCCAGGGTCTTTCCTAGATAAGGATTCAGAGTGTAAGGAGGAGTTGCTGAAAGATTACAGCTCTGAGAGCTTGGAGCACAGCAGCGCCTTTCCTGACAGCAAAGACAAGACACCTGGGAGGCACCGACGCTTCACTGGAGATTCTGGCATTGAGGTGTGCGTCTGCAACCGAGGCCACCATGAGGATGACCTCAAAGAACTCAACGGGCTCCTTGATGATGCCCTGGACAGCGCCCTGGACTTCTGTGATAGTTGTCAAGCAAGACCTCCTGGGGATGAGGAAGAGGGGCTCTACCACCTTTCTGAGGAGCAAGCCCGGGAGCATGGCCACCACCACTTGCCCCGCCAGCCAGCGTGCATCTTGTTGAATACGATCAATGAACAGGACTCCCCTAATTCCCAGAGCAACAGCTCTCCCAGCTAGAGCAGGCCAGCCTCCTTAGAAAAGTGACAGGGGAAGGGCAAGGGAGGGTGAGCCAAGAGGGGAGCCTTTAATTGGTTGGTAAAGAAAGTGCTGCTGCTTTTTCTTCTGTCTGTACTTCTGCCCTTCCTTCCCAAGATGTAATTGGAGGTGGGATTGCCTCTCTCCTGCAGAAGCCTGGTGTGGATGAAGGGAAAAGGTGTTGATCCCCTCACTGTATTCTTCCTTACTCTATTTGCCCCTCCTCCTCCCTTCTGAGCTTTCTTTTTTAATGACATCTCATCTTCCTGCCCATGTTAGGTGGTGTGCATTTAGAAAAATGTATCTGAGGGGCCAGGATGGAACCCTTCTTTGGTTCTTGGGATGGAGTGGTATCTGCTCTTCAGTTTAGGTTTAGAGACTCATGTCATCCCTGTTAGTAAATAGGCAACAGGGTTCTACCACTGGGAAAATTGAAAAGAAAAAATCCTGGCCTGGGCCTCATGTTGACCCTAGGCTTGGGTTCTCAGTAGTTTCAGAGCTGGAATTTGATCACTTCTTGTAAAAGTTGTGTTATTAGGGGGATGGAATGGGGAACGCAGTTGTCTGGGATGTATGTGGGATTTGTCTGATCAGACTTCCTAAGTGAATGATCAGAGCTAAGAGCCTTCTTCAGGCAAAGCTACTTTCCTAAAAGGTTCTGGCTGTTCTCAAACTAGATTAGCTTGAAAGGGTTCTGCTAGTATTCTTTCTTCAAAATAAAACCACATCCAAACTAAGTAAGCTAAATAATATGAATGTACTTAAGTAGGGAGCATTTAATTAGGGGCAAGTGGAGGGGGTGACTTTCTGGTTCAGGCCTCTAAGGACTATGACTGCACCTGAGCTAAGAGAAAAGCTCTTCCATCAGGGAGATTGGAAGGTGTAGGAAGAAGTTATTTTTGGATTACTGGAGAGGGTAGGAAAGGGCTGCAAACTGTTACATGTGGGAGTACTGTGGCAGAGTGAAGGGGGATGCATCTGCTCTAGGAAGAGTAGGGTCTTGCCTTCCTTTTTAATAAGCACCCTTACTAAGGTGATGATTAACATCCTTCCCTCCAACCCCATCTTTGCATCTTCTTCACTTTCCCCCAGCCTGTGGCCTTTGTGCTTTCACACTTCACCAGTATGCTGAAGAAACGGACAAAGGAGTCTGAGTGGCACCTGGGAATCAACCCCAGCTCCCCTCAGCCTGTTCCTTAGGCAGTATTTTTCCCTTGGATCCCAAGATCCATTTTTTTATATTGACCACTTGGAAGAAATAACTGAAGTGTTTGGGTTTACTTTTTCCCTCTTTCTCTATTAAATGGTGGTACTTTGCTAGCATCACCTATATATGGCCAAGTGCCCAGTTCAGGTCTGAGTGGTTGGCTTCTCAAGTAGTGGGAGACCTACTGTCTGTCCTCTCAGATCATTATTGCTGAAGTTTGGCATCAGGTAAACTGAGAGTTTTCTTAAGAATAATCTGAGCAGATAAGGCAAACCAAAAGCTGAAATTAACATTCCCTGACTCAGTTCTGTTCATATGAAGAAGGGTTTGCCTTTTTTTCACCCCCTCTCTCAAATGATGTTCAGATTATATCACTGACATTATGGGAAAAAAAGGGGGGGAGGGAAAGGCTATGGGGGTGAATGAACACCCCTGACTGTATTTGATAAAACCAAAATCCATCTTGAACAAGGTGAAAATCAAAATACACTGACTTTTTGAATAACCTGTGTGTGTCTGTCTCATTGTGTGTGAGCCACGGGTACCAAAAGCCCTGTGTTTCTGTGAATATACGTCGAAGCAGCCATTGTGCGCATCTTAACCAAAATGTTTGGAGCAAATTTTGGCTCTCCCAAGGGAACTTACTTTAAGCATTTACCTGTTTACTGAGCAAAAGCCCATGGCAATTCTTGTATGCCTGGGGGTGTTCAGCAGAGCCCTCATTGGCAGCCCACTGTTTTTGCCAGAGAAACTTTGCTGGATGTAGAGGTTTTACTCTACCCACGGTTGCAATTTGCACATCACTGCATTAAACCCTGGAGGTCTGTGTTTTGTTTCCAGTAAGTGGAATCCTGCTCTAGATGTGTCTGCATGAGCATTGTTTGCCGAGCTCCTGTCACCGCCCTGTGCTCCCCCTGCCGCTCTTTGTCCTGGGCTCAAGAGCTCCAGGGTGTGGTGCTGATGACTACGAGGGACACAAAGCAGGCCTTGAGTCGAAACTGAAGTTGAGGTTGGATTGTCAGCACCAAGTGTGGCCTGGTTGTTGCCCAGATGTCTGCCTTTACCTGGAACTGCCAGAAGAGTTGACAGAATCTCCTATGTGGAGTGCCTGTCACCCTTGGATGAGACTTGATCACAGTTGAGCAAGTATATAGATGAAAGAGCCATGACAGGTCCTCGATTGCCTTTTCATCTTTTTTCCCCCAAAGCAACTCACTAAAATGTCTAAACAGTGAGCAAGTTTTACCAAAGTGAATCCTGTTTCAGTCAAACAGGACATTGGGATGCACTGTGGTCTCCTTGGGTTTTCTCCTCAGGTTGGAATAGGGAGCTAGATCCAGAGTTTACTGTTGACATCTCTACCCCAGATGTAAGAAAAACAAAAATCAAATGGTGAAAGTGGGCTTGACTAATCAGCAGTGACCAGATTATGGTCCAGGCTTCAGAGCCCTGTCCATCCTGAAGAGTGAGCTGGTTGATGACAGAGTGGGAGTTGGAGTGAGAAGAGGGAAGGAGGTTGAACTTACTAACCTTACCTTCTTCCTCTTACCTCCCATAGGTAGAGATCTTGGTTTTCTTAGTGAATGAGGACAATGGGTGTGAGTTGGGTTTGGTGCTACAGTTAGATTAGCCAAATGCTGACACATTCCTGTGTGTTTGCATGTGTACAAGTGTGTTTGGCGCATTGCCACTTGTTGGGTGTTGTGAATATGTGTATTTTAAGCAATAAGATTCAGCTGGTCAGACTTCTCTGGGCAGCCTTACTGACACTTTTCCTGTGATGTGATTGTTTTGAAGACAGAGTGGCTCCTACCACTGTGAGATGCCCAAATAAAAACCAATCCAAGATCTGTTGCTCTTTATTTTATTTTTTTTTAAAGAATGCTATAGATTTCTATTCATTATCCTCAGGGAAAAGTCATACCTGGACTCAGAAGTTGTAAAAACATTTCCTGACCCCCATACCTTGTAGTCACATGGCCCAGGGGAAACTATTGTAGGGTGAAAGGTAAACTGTATGCTCTAGTTGTCGTGACTCTTTTCTAAAGGGATCTCTTTAAACATTTCACATTAGGGTGTGTAGGAAACAGATATTTCTGATATCTGCATTACTTTGCAAATTTGCACGAGCAGGTTGAAGCCAAAAACAAGTAGACATTTTGCTAGTCCTTTGCAAGCTTTTGAAACATGACATTATTAAAAAAAGAGGAAATAAATGTTTGGATTATTAACTTATTGGAAATTAACAAGTATTTATTAAAGCATCTTTTTATCTGGGCCACTTATCCATGTATAAGAAAGAAAAATACCCAATCGAACCTCAATTTCCTCATCTGTAAAATGGGGATAGTAGTAGCACCTACCTCTCAGAGTTGTTGTGAGGATCAAAAAAGATAACTTATAAAGTGCTTTGCAAACCATAAAGCATTATCTAAACTAGCTATTTTTTCCCCCCTAAATTAAATCTTAAAATCCATTCTCAAGGTCTTTTAATAAAGTAAGTGAGACTTTGAGGTAGGATAAGATTCTTAATTCTATCCTTTACCAGCTATGCCGTTACTCCCTAAGTAACTATTGTGAGTAGACATACCAATTATGGTGCCATATTGCATGAAAGTAAAGTTTCCAGAAATAGGGTAACATATATAGCACTTTGCAAATTTTCAATCTCCGTATAAACAATGGTGTTTTTTTTCCCCTAACATTCCCTCTTCTACTTCCATTTTCAGTAGTTGGGGGGAGGGGATAGGCTGAGGAATAAACCAAGTCAGCCAGAGATAAGATTTCTTGGGAGCTAGTCTGCCCTATTGCTGAAGATAAGACTAGTTGTTCTTTCCATTCTTGGTTTCTAGGGCCTAAAGCCATACTGGGAAAATGGAACAATGGGGGTAGGGAGTAAAGATGCCCAATCTTTCTGAGAAAAGTAATAAGGTCTAGGTAAGTGTCTCTCCCCTTACAAACACATCTTGTCCTGTCTCCTTTTTTCTTGCATTCCACAAATCAAGTAAACAAGTATTAAATGCCTGCTATATTCCAGGCAAACTCTTAAGCCCTGAATTTATAGAAAAGTTCTCCCAAAAGGTCCCTTTCCTAAAGGAGGGGGAAGTAATGGATAATACAACTAGCATACAAGGTATTTATCAAGAATTTTAGATAGATCATCTCAGAGGGAAAGCACTGACACCAAAGGAAACTGATAAAATCTTACAGAAAGTAGAGTTTTAGCTGAGATGTGAGAGAAGCCAGATGTGGAGAGAAAGAGGGAGAGCTTTAGGCATTGGGAACAACTTCTGAAAATGCTTGGAGTCATTGCAGGGAATAAGGGGGAACGTCTTGGATAATGAATAGCACAGAGACCAGTGTCACCAAATTGTAGAATACTTGGAGGTGATGGAAGTATAATACGTCTGGAAAGAATGAAAGAGACCACTTTATGGAGTCTTAAAAAGAGACATTTAATCTTGAACTTAATGGGAAATCACTAGAGTTTATTGAATGAGTGGAAGAGGAAGGTTAATAATGAAAAAAATGCCTACTATGGGCAAAGTTCCATGCAAATACTTGCCTTTGAAAAGTTTGTATTTTGCTGGGAGAATATGACATTTACATAAATAAGTGCAGGATAATTTAAAGAGGAAGAGAATATCAATAATGCAGGAGGCAGGAAATAAGGGGAGCAGAAAAAGGAATGCAGTCCAGGCATTGGGGATAATCTATGCCAAGGATGCAGAAGATGAAATCCTCTGAGTTCAAAGAACTTTGACTTCGAAAAATCATGACTGGTCTGCTTGACTTGCATGTGCTTAAAGGGTATTGATTTTTTAGTTCTTTCTGGAAAGGAAAATAATAAAAGTAAGAGAGAAACTTCCCCTCTCCCAGTACTTTTAAATGGCATATACCTGCTTTACAAAGACTTTTGATAATGAGAAGAGCAAGGAAACCAATTAGAGATAGTTAATGTAAGGGTCTCTGAGGACCTGTATTAGCAGAGTGGCTTTGTGAATGGTGAGGAGAATGTAAAAAGAGGTCAAGATTTGTAGCAATAGAATAAAGAACCTCTTTTTTTTTTTTTTTTTTTTCCTCCCCAAGTCCTGATTGGAAAGAATTCTGAAAGAGATTCCCAAACTACAATTTAGGATTCTTTATGTTTCTGCCTATATCTTGCCTCTTTCCCTCTCCTCCTCCACTCTTCTACCATTCCCTTTCTAATACAGCAGCATGAAGTGGAAAGGACACAGGACTTGTGCCAGAAAACCTGGGCAAGTAGTTTCAGAAGCAGTTTCTTCAACTGTAAGTTGGAGGTGAACATGCTTTTCAGGAGGGAAATGCTTTGCAGATATTATAGTTCTAGATGGGTATAAGTTAGTATGCTCTGTTATTACCACTGAACCACTAAATTAATCATTAAGACTAGAGAAGTTACCATGGACCTTCACTATGACCCAAGATACCATGAAATTTATGGTGGAAAGGATTTGGCTGTAATCAAGGCTGGCAGCAGTGAGTTAATCCCAACTCCCTTTCTAATCTCTACCTCCTCACCCAAAGGTTAAATCTGTGGAAACATCAAAAGTAAAGGCTGTTTTTGACTTTATATCTTCTGGTGAGAATTTTTTTCCCCTTCTTGATAAAACAAAAATAGTATTTCTTGGTTTGTGAGGGAGAGAGTGTTTTAAACATCAAATTTCTCCCAGCCCACACAATTTTGCCCCACCCCCTCTTTATAATATGTTTCTTCACTGCAAGATCTGAAGCAGCCAAATCCTGCTGGAAAATATTACACAGCTCTCACTTATGTTGCAGTCATTGAGGAGCTGTTCCTTATCTATCTCCCAGCTGTTGGTTAGTTAGCAGCAAGGGACTTTGAGCCTGGAGAAGGGTGCCCAGACATTATGGGAGTCCCAGGACAAGTAGGCTGAGGTGTATTCACTTGCCTATCCAAAATACTTCTCCCTCCCTGGCAACAGAGTCGGATAAAGAGGCTTAATTTTTTTTTTTTCCTTAAGGCAATTGGGGTTAAGTGACTTGCCCAGGGTCACATAGCTAGGAAGTGTTAAATGTCTGAAGTGAAATTTGAACTCAGGTCCTCCTGACTTCAGAGCTGGTGCTGGCTTATTCTTTGTTATTATATGACTGGATAGCTTAAAGAATCCCCATGTAACATACTTCCAAGTATTTTCAGTATACATTATTTTCCTTAATTGTGGGATAAACAACTCTGGGAAGTGAAAGGACTTAATTGATCACACAGCTTTTGTGTTGGTAGATTCTGGGTTGAAGCTCTATTGGTCTGACTTATGAGCTTGGGCTCTTAATGCTATCCCACCCTAATTTGGAGAGTCAAATACCATCCATGAAACATGACATGATAAGTGCTGTTCTGTTTCTGAAGATGATGGTTCTGACCCTCCATTGGCTAGTCAGACCCCGTACAGGTATGTACTGTATTGTAAAAGGACTTCCCTAGCTCCTTGTGAATAGACACTTGAGTGAGATTAGTGATACAGTCTCCAGTCAGTGAGGGATGGGGGGGGGGGGGGTGAGAAGATGAGAATCTCATCCTAATTGAGTTGTTAGTTGAGTTGTCTCAACATCTCAAACATTTCCTCAAAGGTGCATTCAGAAACTAGAATACCTCTCCACAATGTACCTGATGTGCACCTGATGCTTTTGAAGACTTTTAGTGAAAGAGTCTGTCATCCAGAGGCAGCTCTTTTCATTTTGGTTAGACTTTTTCGTCACATCTAAATCAGCTTTTTTGAAAGGGGATGGGTTCCATTAAATAAACAAAACACCCTGTGAACTGTTTAAAACAGAAGAAATCCCAGGTCCAAAAAGGAAGACCTGGAGTGAGCCAAAGGACAATCATAGTTTACAAAGCTTATAAATTCATTTATTGCTTTTGAGTTGCAACGGTGAGACAATGTTCTCATCTATTGGGAAGGGTGACGTATTTATACTTTTCCAACAAGGAAGGTCGGGGAATTGGGGAGAAAGGTGGAAACTGGAGAGGTCTTAGAAAAGAATAAGGTAGGGAATGGGGAGGGGAGGAAATCCAGGAAATGGGGAGTGAAGAATTCCAGATGTCAGAGCTGTGGCTCTTTGATGCACAAATCAGAAGTCATACTTGGTGATAAGCTTTCCTGGTAGTTCAAAATTTAAGCACAATAAGGGCATGTCCCCCAAAACCACAAAGCAGATATGCCCAAAAGCTCTTTAACCAACAGTTAATGGAAACCCTGACTATAAGGATGTCCCTTGAAACTACCAAATGGCTCAGGGTCCACTTCAAAGCTGATATGAGTTTAATCAGTTGTTGGTTTTCTATACATCCAGCTGGGTTCCCTCTCATTGCAAAGGATTGTTATGTCAACCCTGTATTTTAGCTAATACAGCCAGTCCTCATATAGTTCCTCTTGGTAATCTGGATAATTGGGGACTCAAGCAAATCAAGATAGCCATCATTTCCATTTTCACTGTTCTAAACCTTGACACCAGCTGTTAGAAAGGAATGCTATTGTCTCCACTTAAAATTAATCTTGTAAACCATCAATAGCACAAATCTACAAATTCCAGCAAACTGTTAAGAGCCTATAATGTGCATGACCCTATGCTAGAGCTGTGCTTATGAAAAGTTGGTCATTCTTGGAGCAACTCTGGAGATATATACTGGGACAAATTTTGAGTACTTCTAAGGGGCCCAGACAGCAAACAGAGTGGGCCATCATCTGATACAATTTTTAAAAATAATAATAGCTTTTTATTTTTCAAAATACATGCACAGATAATTTTCAACATTTGCCCCTCAAAACTTTGTTTCGAATTTTTCTCCCTCCTTCCCCATCTTCCCTCTTCCCCTAGACAGCAAGCAATCCAGTATCAATTAAACATGTACAATTCTTCTAAACAGATTTCCACATTCGTTAGGCTGCACAAGAAAAATCAGATGAAAAAGGGAAAAATGAGAAAGAAAAACCAGGCAAGCAAACAACAACAAAAAAAGAAGGAAATACTATGTTGTGATCCACATTCAGTCCTCACTCCGGGTGCAGATGGCTCTCTCCATCACAAGTCTATTGGAATTGGCCTGAATCACCTCTTTGTTGGAGAGAGCCAAGTACATCTAATGCAATTGTTTTTTTTTTTTTTTTCCTTTTCTGAGGCTGGGGTTAAGTGACTTGCCCAGGATCACACAGCTAGGAAATGTTAAGTGTTTGAGACCAGATTTGAATTCGGGTCCTCCTGAATTCAGGGCTGGTGCTCTATCCTCTGTGCCTCCCATCTAATACAATTCTTAAGAATGCTCCAAGTCAGTTAACATGTTTATTAAGTGCTAGGTGATAGAAGTTCAAAAAAGGCAAAAGACCAGTCCTTGTTCTCAAAGATCACTTAGTCTATAATATGGAAGACAGCATGTGAACTACTATAAAACAAATATCATAATTCAGAACTGGCCTCAGACATTAGCTGTGTGACTCTGGGCGAGGCACTTAATCTTGTTTGCCTCAGGTTGCTCATCTGTAAAATGAGCTGGAGAAGACTGAAAAAAATGATTGATGCAATCTCAGAAGGAAGGCACTAAGAATTCTGTTCCTTTTCTGCCTCCATGCTCGCTGGGTTTCTGTCACTTTTTGGAAGTGAGAGAACAGCTAAACCTGCTTATCAGCTTCCTTCCTCCAGCAAAGGTCTAAGTCTAGCCCAGTCCCTGTGGAAAAGAGAAAGAGAGGAGGGAGAGAGAATGTTATCTTGTGGACTAGTTTTTCAAGACTACTAATGAGAGAGATGTACAATTGCATCAATGCTAGTTTTAAAGAGGCTTTACTCCCCTGTGACCTAATGATGAAGGCAGGTGGGTCAAGGTATGAAGTCCTCAGATTTTGGGCCATCTCCATTGGATGCATAGTCTGGAAATAGTGTTAACAGGCATTTATTTAATGCTTTGGGAAATAGCACATGAGCTAGGTTTGAAGAAATAAGGATTATAGAGCAGGTGGGCTTGGAACGTTTCAGCCTGCTGGATGGAAGAGAACAGCAAGCAATTATATTTGATTTAAAGGTATAGGACTTGGAGAGTCAGTCAACAATGAGCATTTCTTAAGCACTAAGTGTTAACTGGAATTAGTGAATTTTTACACAGCAGGTATCAGAGTTTAGAATCCATTCCCTTTCAAGAATGCAGATTTAAGTTTAATGAAATTATTTTTAAAAGCTTTCAAACAATTCTAAGTAAAAAGAACTGGCTCTGGATGGAAAGATCCCTTCACTAAAGGTCTTCAAACAATACCTGTGTAGGTATATTGCAGAAAAGCTTTCTTGTCCAGAGGATTAGATGGCTTCTGAAGAAGGCTGAGAATATGTAGCATTTACAGAGAAGCTGGTTTTAGCTCGATATAATGGAAATCATACAACTAGTTAGTGTCAGGAGCAGTAACTGAAACAAGTATTCCTGACCCCTGGAGCAGCATGCTATCTATTGTACCTCCAGAATTCAGGTCTCAGTCCTCTGAGCTTTTCCAGCTTGGCCTTGATGTTTATTCAAAAGCCAATTCTGTAGCTACTTTGAAACAAACCTGGGTCTCTGATTTCTGTATTGCCAATGGCTGGCTCCCAGCAGGAGTACTGGGGTCAGATAAAGTGAGAGATTAACCCCCACCACCACAGCTGCTTAATTCCCAAGGGAAGTCTAAGCTTCTCCTGTTCTCTCCCCTTCTACCTCCCATGGCCTCTGAATGAAGGAGGCTGGAGACCGAGGAATTATTGGTATCAGTCATTTCAGTGCTCAATGTGACCCCACTTTGGCAAAGCTACTGGAGTGGTTTGCCATTTTCTTCTCCAGCTCATTCTACAGATGAGGAAGCTGAGGCAAACGGGGTTAAGTGACTTGCCCAGAGTCACACAGCTAATGTCCCAGGCCACATGAAGAAGGAGGGCCATGGATAGGTCAGCCCATATGCCTTAGCTGAGGGGCAGGCTGTGCTCATGGCCTTCCGGGTCAGTTCAAGTGTCTTTGCCTTAGTCCGCTAGCAGATAATACCAGGTAATTCATATTCTGTTGTTAAGCAAGGGACCAACCATACTGACAGAGACTGTTTTATCTTCGTTGTCCCCTTCACCCCTGAGACTCTGTTAGGGATGTCAGGGGAGACTGGGGCTGGGGGTAACAAAGACTCCGGGCAGTTCAGACCAGAGGGTAAGGGTGGTGACAGGAAAAGCCTCCTCTTTGAAAGTGGCCACTGGGGCTGAATCTTGAAGGAAGCCAGGGATTCCAAAAGGCAGAAGTGAGGAGAGAGAGTGTTCTGAGCAGGGGACACAGCCAGAGCAAAAGCTTGGAACTGGGACATGGATGTCAGGAGTGAAGAACAGCAAACAGGCCTGGGACCCCAAAGTGCCAGGAGATGAGTAATGTGTACGAAAATCAACAATTTTCTCCTTTCTTCAAGCTTTCCTCACCCAGACCCCATACAGGCGGATCGCGATGTCTGGGGTCTCAACAGCAGTCATTTTAACTACAGACATTCGTGCTCTGGCTGCTTCTCTATAGTAGCCACATGGCTTTTTCCAAAACAGATGACCTCTAAAGTCACTTTCAACTTAAAATCTATTATTTAATAGGAGCTGGGGAAAGATCAAACTTTTTGTTTGGATTATCCTGACAGTAGCTCTCCATTATAATTAAAAAAAAAAAAAACATATCTTTTGTTGTTATAATACCTAAATTATCCCCTGTATATCCCCCTCTGTGCACTCTCAGTAAGCCTTCCTACAAAACAATTCTTAAAAAAGAAAAGTGTTTTTAAAAATAAGCAAAAATTGACCTAGGAATCCAAACTCTCAGGAGGCATAGAGAAAGCCATGAGCATTGGCAGGGTCTGCTTTTGTTCACTAAGCAATGAACCCAATTGAGGGGCCTTCCCCAGGTGATCTACCTGAGGGTTACAAGACTCCTTGAGAGGAATTCATTTGAGTAAGACAGTTTGGATATCGTGGGATTCCTTGAGGGAAATTGGGTTCTTGGGGGAATGTGACCCATTTCATATCCCAGAGGTTTCCCAAATAAGACACATATGAAGGCTTCTCTTGTTATAACTAAAGGGAAGATGGAGAGCAGGAGCATCATGCTGCCTGTATTCAGTTTGAATTGATTAGTGTTCATTAATCAGATTTGCCTTATGGGTGGAGCAGGATAAAGAAAAGTGAGCCGGTGTATTATTGGTACAAGATGGCTAAATCCATAAACACTCATGGATGGATCCATTGTCCAGCATTCTAGTGTTATAGGGATAAAAGTCAAGCCATCTATGAAACACTGGAGGACTTTCACTGTCAGGGAAAGGGGAGTAAATAGGGAACCTGTACAGCTTTGACAAGAAGGAGAACAGAAGAACTTTTGAGTTGGAAGATGCTTTAAAGATGTTTTTTTCCCCTCCTTCTCTAGATAAGGAAATTGAGGCCCAAAGTAGGAAATCCACCACTTGTTAATATCCTCAAATCCCAGGCAAAAAGTGGCAATAAAATATGAGATCAGAAGGCTCAGGGAATGGAAAGCAGTACTAGAGACAACCCTTTGAAGGTGGTAAAAACAACAACAACAACAAAAAAAAAAAAAACGAAAGGAAGGAGGTGATTGTGGCTGGTGTGGCAAAGTCTAGTCAGGGGTATGCTGGCAAAGGTTTATAAGCTGGCTCTCCCCAAAGTTCCACATTCTTCTAAATTTAACATACATTATCACCGCTTTTCCCCATCTTTTCCTGAAGCTTAGACTATCAATAAAATAGTAAATCAAAACCCGAGTTGTAGCATTTGCTGATTTCTGAGGTATAAATGTTCGCACTGAAAATTTAACAAGTACCTGTGGAGAGCTGGTTCCGTTGGCTCCAGCCTACCCTTGGACTGTCCAATATTAAGAATTATTGTAACTGTAATATATGTTTAAGATAACAAATAGCCAAGAGTCTAATGAGACCACTAGGCCATGGTTCTCCCTCACATCTCCTGCATAAGGTATCTGCAGATTACCCCTCTCTCTCATCCCGCCAATGCAGGTCCATGTTCACAAGGGACTGGGGAAACTAAGGCACTATGTGGAAAGTTTAGTGTAGACCCTCTCCACTACAAGGATGGTGATTCACCCCTTCCCAGCCACTGGTGGATGAGGAGCATCATTTTTGGAAGCAGAGAACAGCATGGGTTATATCTTTTCAGGGTGGGCATGTGACTCTCCAAGGCAGGGTGTAAAGAACAGTCTTGGGAATCGGCCTGTGTCCTGTAAAGTAGGTTGGAAGCAGACTAAAGAGAGGATCCAATACCTGGCTGAGAATGGCTCCTAGTTGGATGGTCCATCCTGAAGCTAATGGGATACTTCCATGATTAGCAGGCATTGGGTCTGTATAGAGAGTCCCTAATTACTGAAAACTATACATGGGGTAGAGTGTGCAGGATAAGACTAGGGACTCCAGGAGGCAAGTTGGCTTTGGAATACCTGTGAATGTGTGTGTGTGTGTGTGTGTGTGTGTGTGTGTGTGTGTGTGTGTGTAGGGGGTGAAGGAGCTTCTAAATTGATGACATCCCAATTTCCTTTGGTTGTTTCATAACAGAGCAGCTGATGTTAGCTCTGACCCTTCCCACATAAAAGGGAACATTTTATCCAGCTTGACCTATCTACTGGTCATCACACATGTGCAAAAAGCTTTATTTATTTCAGATTTTGAGGACATTTGAAATGCTTCATTCTGCCCCTCCCTTGCCTTCCAACTCACCACCCCCTCATAAACCCTTTACCCTTCCAGACAAAGAACCAGCTGACTCTGGAGCTGATTGAGGAGTCAGTCTGGAGGCTGGATTGATTCAAGAGGTGGTGGTTTGGCCCCTTCCCAGCTGCTCAAACAATGAGCAAGTTGGAGAGGTAGCCATGCTGTCTCTTTCAGCACCTTCGAGCAGCCTTCTCTCCTAGCTAAGATCCTGAAAGTGCCTGAGAGGAGCCTTTTCTTAGGTAGATTCCCAGTGGTAATATTAGCAGTGCTGAACCAATTGTGTTTGCCCAGATCAGAACCTTATATTAACTTGTTAAGTTGGCCCCCCATCATTTTGTTTATGATTGTTCCTCAGCTAAAATGGAGAACTCTGACTATTCTCTAAGCACTGAGCTGAGCCTCCCTCCAGGACTTCCGCAGCTTGAACTTTAACTTGAAGGGAACGATCTGATATACCACCCCAAATTCCCCCTCTAAGGAGGGTAGTTCTCCATCATCAGGTGCTTCCAGGTCAAATCTTTGGAGGATCCAGGACAGAAAGAGAAACAACTCTGCCCGAGCCAAGAACTCCCCAATACAGACTCGAGGTCCACATCCAAAGGGAAAGTAGCTGGCAGTTGGCATGATGAGCTGCTCCTTATTCTTGTCCAAGAATCGTTCTGTGGAACAATCAGTGAGTGGGTCAGCAAGAGAAAACAGTTTCCCCTTGGAAATAAAACATTATGCTAGATGCCTTAAAAACAGACTACATTTGAGGAATTCCTGGTTTAAAGAGAGAAATATAACCCTTGGACTAAGGAACTGACAGTCTTAACCTCAAGGAAGATGAATATGTGGCAGGAATTTGGGTTTGATGTCCTACAGGTTCAAAGAGCCCCCTTGTATGGGGACCTTTGCTCTTAGCACAGTGTCTACATACAGAAGATTCTTCTTTTTAATTTTTAAATTTATTTTTATTGAAGTTTTTTTTATTTTGAAAGCATATGCAAGTATAATTTTTCTATATTGACCATTGAAAAACCTTGTGTTCCAATTTTTCTCCCTTTTCCCCGAATCCCCTCCCCTAGATGGCATGTAATCTATGTTAAACATGGTAAAAATATATGTTAAATCCAATATAGACATACCTATTTATACAGTTATCCTGCTATACAAGAAAAATCAGATCAAAAAGAAAAAAATGAAAGAGAAAATAAAATTCAAGCAAACCACAAGAAAAAGAGTGAAAAAGCTAGGTTGTGGTCCAACCCTCAGTTCCCATACTCATCTCTCTGGGTATAAGATGACTCTCATTATCACAAGATCATTGGAACTGGCCTGAATCTTTTCTTTGTTGAGAAGAGCTACTTCCATCAGAATTGATCCTTGTATAATCTTGTTGTTGCTGTGTACAATGATCTCATACATAAGATTCCCCCCCACCCCACCTCCAGGCAATTGGGGTTAAGTGACTTGCCCAGGGTCACATAGCTAGGAAGTGTTAAGTGTCTGAGGTCACATTTAAACTCAGGTCCTCCACAGGGAAGATTCTTAATAAATTACTCGATAATTAACTTGATTTACTCACCTGGCTTAAACTTTTCAGGCTCATCCCATTCTGTAGGGTCATGGTGGATGGACCACAGATTGATGTAGATCCTGGTACCTTTGGGGATGGTATATTCTCCAATGCTTTGAAGAGAAGATATATTTTTCCACATGGTACTGTCCCGTCTTTTTTCCCTTTTTTCCCATGCTTAGAACTCTCTGCATACTGTGAATGTCTATTTTTTAACTAAAACTGACCTTTCCAGTATTACTAATGACTTTCTAATAACCAAATAGCCAAATTTAGTGTTCCCTCCTCTGGCCTCTCCTGCAATCTCTCTGCAACACTGGACACTGCTGAACCCTGACTTCTTTCTTAATACCCTGTCTTCCCTTACCTTCTATGACTGTATGCCTATAATTTTCACCTACTTCTGACAGCTTCCTTTCTATTTTCTTTCATTTCTCTTCAATAACCATCATCTTTTAAATGTAGGTATCCCATCAGCCTCTGTCTTAGACTCTCCTTTTCTCTCTATACAATTATCCTTTCCAATCTTGTAACTTTCTCCATCACCATTTTGATATATTACAGGTTGCCATAAGAAATTAAGTGAATATTAAATAGATATCTACTTAAATAAATAAATATTTTAATTTTTAAACAAAGTTAAATGGGAATTTTTGAGGAATTTTACAGTAGCCACAGAAGATAAGGCCAGCAGACCACACAGAAACAATTTAGAAATTCAGAAATGCATAAAATACATATAGCATTGTAAAGTATCAACCCAAATTTTCAACAAGGTATTGTAAACACCTCATACAAGAAAAAACAAAACAAAACGCATATATCTTCTTTAGTATGGAGGGTCAAAAATATTTACTCAGATTTTCCAGATCACAGGATGCTACACCCATACTCCTGAGATATGGAAGGGAGAACTATATTTTATCCTTTAGTACATTCATATGCTCTCAGTTTCAGTTATCAATTACATTGATGATCCCCAGATCCATAGCTCTAACTCTAATATCTTTTCCCAATTTATACTTACTTTCCCATCTGCCTCCTGGATATCTCCACTCTTAGAAATTCACTTGAATCACTTTTCTGTACTACAGAATGACCTGTCCAGATCCTTTATTATAGCCTTCTTCCTTCTTTTCCTCCTCTCCCCCTCCTACTTCTACTACTAATCCTATTATTACTTCATACCCCTATTAGTTAAAAAAAAAGTTTCATGGATGGGAGATTTTCCCAGCGGCACCTTTGAGGCTATTGTGGTTAGATGTTAGATTAACTGCTCTCAAGGGCTGATTGGCCAGCTCAGAAGAGGGGAGATTGGAAGCTTGCACAACTGAGAACAGAGGACTGATATGAGTAAAGGGTAGTTTTGAAGACAAGACAGGTCTGTCTTGGGCTGGGTGGAATATAATCCATCTTCCCTCTCTCCACTTGGTTGATCTCTTAGGGTCAAGCTACACCTCCTTTGAGGGCGTCACATCCCTCACTTTGGAGACCATTGACCTGGAAAATGACATCCATACTCTTCAGTGGTATTCAAAGGGCTCCACGATCTGCCCCCGGCCCACTTTTCCAGCCTTATCCCACCAGATTACCTTTCACTTACTCTTCAGTTTCTTTCAGTTCTTTCAGAACTCATTTTGTCTTTTCCTACCTTCATATATTTATCGCAGTTTTCTTATGCTTATAATACACTCTAACCTCACCTGCTTTTTGCAATAATGCTTCCCATCTTTCAAGGCCCAACTCAATTATCATTTCTTCCTTAAAGCCTTCCTTGCTCTGTACAGCCAGAAGTGATCTTCCACTGAGCTGTCTTATTAGTATTAAGTTATATTTCTCCTATGCATTTATCACACACAATCTGAATGGTATCACAGTCAAATGTGTCCCTTGCCTTATCTCCCTTATTAAATCATAAACCTTCTGAAGTCAAGGATTATTTCTTATCTGTCCTTGTACTCCTTCTCAGAATTTAGCCCAAGATTCCAAACCTGGTATGCCAAATAGATACTTGGTGAATTCATTTGGAGGAGTGGCTTTCTTCACTGGGACTTGTTTCTCCCTTTTCCTTTACCTCTTCTTTGATTTCTATAAAAACTAGGTTCAGCCCATTCTCAGACCAAAACAAACATCTTTGGGACTTGCCTTACTCCACTTGTAAAATAGGGAAGGTTAGACTGACTACATCTATGTTTTTGGAAAATGTCTTTTATTTTGGAGTCAGGGGGCTTTGTAAAGATTTTTCCTAGCCTGTGAACTTGATATGGGAAGGAGAATGTATGTCCATATGAAGGCACATACCCGAGTATCTATTTCTTTTATATATACATACATACATAGATATGTGTATATATAGGTTAATTGATGGGTAGACTACTGGGTGAATTGAGAAAGAAGGGGTGGATTAGTTAATGGGTTGATTGATTGGTCATTGGGTGATTAGGAGTATTGGTGGTATGTATTTCAGTAAGTGGATAAGGGAATTGGACATACCTGCTGTCAGTACATGCCATGTGAGGGATGAGCAAGGGAGCCACTGGCCGTATGCGGAGTATTTCACGTATTGTGCACTCCAGGTAGAGAAGTTGATTCCTGTCACTGAGTACAGGTGCTCGGCTAAAGCCAATTTTCTGGTCAATTTCCTTCTGGATCTTCTCCTTTACCTGGGAACCATATGTGGAGGTTTATATATATATGATGGGACTTTCAAGCTCGGGAAGCTGAATCTTGAGGTGGATGCTGTACCCTTGTCAGATGGATGGAATGGGGTCAATGGAGTGTGTGCCCATGGATTACAAACCCTCAGGGCAAACAGCAGGGACATGAGCACTTGGACATGGGTCCTAGAGACTTGTCTTCCTGGGATCTCTGGTCAGTGTTTGGAGAGGGACTGGGGGCAGGGACTTGTTGTTTAGATATCTGCTCAAACAGTTGGGTCCATGTGGGATAACCCAGGCAGCCCTAGTGCTGGAGTCATTTATCACTGGCCAGAGTCACTGCCCACTTGGACATGTTGGAGAGCTTGAGGTAGGCAGCTGATTTTCCTGAACTTTTTCTGGGGACCCTGCTCTGAGCACTAAGGAACACTGAATGATAGTCTCACCTGAGGATAGTGCAGCAGGAAGGCAATGCACCACTTGACAACACTACTGGTAGTCTCCACACCAGCTCCAAAAATGTCACCCACCGTCATGAGGATGTGCTCATCTGTGATCTCTGGCTCCTGGGTCACTTGGCCATTGTGGTTCACCTTGGCTTTCAGTAGCATATCCAGGAGGTTGTTGACAGAATCTATGTTGAATTTCTCCTGGGATGATGGGAGTAGGAAATGGATATACCTTCTCCAGGACCCAGAACCCCTTCCCCTCTTCCTATTTTTCTCCTCTTAGCTCCCACCCCACCCCAAAACCCAGGTCTGAGAACCTGTGCCCAGGAGCAGGAACACAGTCCAGGGGTTCTGGTATTGTCGTCAATGGATACAGAGAATGGGGGTTCTTATCACAGCTTCCCCCCTTCTTCCAACCCCTCCCAGCTCGCACAGTTCTGTCAGGTACCTTTTGAATTTTAAGTTTTTTCTCCAGTAGCTTATTCCTTAAGGTGACACTCTCCTTCAGCAGTGTCAGTTCTTTGTTGGGGAACAGCTGGAAAGGTGGGAGGGTTAGAAGGTTGGTCTTTAAGGCGGATCCGCGCTCTGCTCCCAACTCTAATCTCCTTCACCCGCCCCCCAGCCTGGGCCCTTGGCTGCGGTGCCTGATGTTCTCCCTCTCCAGGGAACCTCTGCCTCTGGATCCCCTCCTTACTGAGCACAAACTGGAGAAGGCTCATAACCCCGGAGGACCACTGGGTGGGAAGGGGCGTGGTAGCCTCTCTGCCAGTCACAACTCATTTCTTTTCTAAATCTAAAAATCTAGAAATCTAAAAAATTGAAAAATCTAAAAAGATTTCTTTTTAGAATCTGTTCTGTCCATCCTTGTGCTTGGCAACAATTGGGGAGATGGCGGGGGGGGGGGGGGGGGGGAGAAGCGTTAGAGTCCGTAGTCCTGCCATGGACCTGGGGGCTTGTGTTTTGGTTAGGCTAAGCGCGAGACGGTACCAAGCGTCCCTAACTCAGGCCTGCGCCCGTTATTTCCCAGGGAGCAGAGCTCCGCGCAGACTTCAGCAGCCGGTTCCCTGGGGGAGGCGGGCTCCATCCTTTGCCAAAGCGGCCGGAGACTTCGCCATCAGGAGCCTTTGACCAAAATGTTCTCGGGGACGGGAGCGCGGGGAGGGAGCGCTTCTTCTCCCGCAGGAGGAGACCCGGCCCTCACCTGCGCCCAGGGAAAGATGTCCACGAGATTGTCCTTGGCCAGAGTTTTGATGATGGTGTCGCTGAAGTTCATCATGATCTCTATGTCTTTATCGTCTTGCTTCCAGGAGCTGCTGAAGCAAAACTGGCAGACGACATTGGCGGAGGCCAGGAAAAAAATCCAAGGCGGGGTCCACGGCCTGTCCTCGCGTGGCGGCCAGGGACTCGCAGAGCGCAGTGGCCTCTCGGCAGACTGGGGGGAAGGAAGGACGCTGAGGCCGGGACAGGGCCCCCGCCACCACTCCGCCCGCCGCCAGCCTGGGGACGGCCGCTAGGCGGCAGCGGCCGCCTCGGAGCATTTCTTTACCCCTCCGCGGGGCGGCAGCCAGCCCCGAGCCCCGGCCCTCCCACCGAGGAGCAGCCCCCGGCCCGGCACTCACTGATCTTTTCAAAGTTCTGGGAGCGATCCTTAAACAAGGAGAAGGTAGACTGCACCAGCTTCCGGTACATTCGCCACTGGGGGCCGTACTCGCTGAAGGCGATGCCCTTG
>NC_133618.1:578435783-578498283 GCF_048593235.1 Sminthopsis crassicaudata
CTTCCCATGGGTTACCGGCAATCATCATAATACTTACCAGTCGGGGGCGGCTAGCAAAATCCTTGCCCTTCTTGAGAAGCACTTCCTTGGCCAGTGAGAACTGGTTCACTACCACAGAGTAGGAAGGCCCTAGCCAAAAGGCATAAATGTGGCCGTACTTCTCCTTAAGCTTGGTGAAGAAGATGTGTGCTTGGTCAGAGGAGTTCAGATAGGGAAGGCTGCCCAGGATGGGCAGATGGGGCAGACAAGTGGGATATTTCTTGCCCAAAGTTCCCAGTTTCTGCCACAGGTAATATAGCAGGGTCAGCAGGGAGACAATGAGGAACCACCACATCCTGATTTGGGATGGCTAGAGAGGAAGGGAATGGGAGGACGGAGCCAGGCTGGATGGATATCGGCAGCAGAGCGAGGCACACTGGGGCCCCGCAGTCCTCGGGCTAGCTTTTTAATGTTGGCCCTGCTCATCACCTTGACTTTTGGGATGTTTATCACACGTCTGATGAAGGTTTCCCTGGAACTGGACCAGGGTTGGGTTCTCTCCCTCAATGCAGTAAGAGGAGGAGGGAGGGTGGAGGATTTCCCTAACAGGGGTCAAGGTCCTGTAATCTCCCACCTGTTTGTATGCCCAGTTAGGGGGGGCCAGTCGGCCTTGGACAATTCTTGAGCACTTGTAGTAAAATCATATGCAATCTGGTTTGGGGAATTTTCTTCTTTTTGAGGATGTAAATCAGATCTGAATTAACTATGGCAGTTCTCTCTAAAAGCTTCCCCTGAAAGAACTGCTTTCTCCAATAAACCTTAAATCAACTAGTAGGTATATTTAATAGTGTTACATATAATTATATGTACATATGCACACACACATTTTATATATGTGTATATACACATATACACACTATATACACACAGAATATACATATATACTGATGATGAGTGTGCTCAGATCTGAGATTCTATGAAAATGTGTGTCTCCTGTCTTCAAAAAGTTTATAGTTTTGTTTAGGAGACCAAGTCACACCCACACCCACATACACACACACAAAACCAGAATGATTAAGTATGTGGTTAATCTGACTGATACCGTAACAACTCTGAGGAAGAAGAAATCACTGAGGACTGATGACTGGAGAAGGCTTCAGCAAGATAGATAGATAGAATTTAGAGCAGGAATTCTTGATCTGGGGTCTGTGAACTTGATTTTAAAAATATTTTGATAACTATTTCAATATAATTGGTTTCCTTTATAATTCAAATATTCTATTTACTTCCCTAGTATCTTTCTTGTTTATTTTTTGGTTACATTTATTGAGTTCTTAGGACAGTTGAAGTCCCCAATTAACATAGTTTTGCTGTCTGTTTCTTCTTATCACTCATTTAACTTTGTTTTTGAGAGGCAATTGGGCTTAAGTCCTCAGGGTCACACAGCTAATAAGTTTTAAGTCGCTAAGGTCAAATTTGAACTCAGATCCTCCTGATTCAGAGACTGGTCTTCTATTCACTGGGCCACCTAGCTGCCCCCACTTACTTAACTTCTTTAAGAATTTGGATACTATACCACTTGGTACCTATGTGTTTAGAATTGACATTGCTTCATTGATGATGATACCTCTCAGCAAGATATAGTTTCCTTCCTTATCTTTTTACTCTATTTTTATTTTTTTATTTTATTATTATTACTTTGGTATGTGTGAGTCAATTGGGATTAAGTGACTCACCCAAGGTCACACAGCTAGTGTTAGCTGTTTGATGCTGGATTTGAACTCAGGGCCAGTGATCTATTCACTGCACCATCTAGTTGTCCTCCTTTCTTATCTTTTTAAAGTAGATTGTTTTGCTTTTGCTTTCTCTGAAATCAGAACAGCTACATTTGCTTTTCTTTTTCTTTTTTCTTTTTTAGCATATATTTTATTTTAAAAAACCAAATTTCCATATTAGTCATGTTGTGAAAGAAAAATCAGAAAAAATATAAAAACCACACAAAAGCAAACACCAACAAAAAAAAAATGGAAATACTAGGTTTTTGATCCACATTCAGTTTCCATAATTCTTTTTCTGGATGTGGATGGCATTTTCTATCCCAAGAGTAAAGTCTATCATAATTGTGTACAGCATTTTCTTGGTTCTGTTCACTTCACTCAGCATCAGTGCATATAAGTTTTTCTAATAGTTTGAAATCAGCCAACTCATCATCTCTTATAAAATAATTTTCCATTACATTCATATACCATAATTTATTCAACCATTTCTCAATTTGATGGGCATCTCAATTTCCAGTTTATTGCTACTACAAAAAGAACTACTAAAAACATTTTTGCATATGTAATGATCTTTTATGATCTTTTTGGGATATAGACCCAGTAGACACACTGCTTACCCCTGCTTCTCTTCCTTCAGCTGGAGTATAATAGATTACACTCTAGCCCCTTACCTTTAATCTATGTGTATCTCTGTGCTTCTTGTAAACAACATATTGTAGGATTCTGGTTTTTAATCTACTCTGCTCTTTACTTCTGTTTTATGAGAGAGTTCATCCCATTCACCTTTCACAATTATGATTACTAATTGCATATTTCTCTTCATTCTATTTTTCCTTCTATTTGTCATCTCTCTGTTTTCACCCTTTCCCTCCTCAACAGTGTTTTGCTTCTATCATCTCCCACAATCTGATCTTCTTGCTGTCAGCCCCTCCTACTCCTCTTTATTTAATCTCCTCCCTTCCTGCTTCTCTGTTGGGTAAGGTAGATTTCTATTTTCAAATAATTGTGTATATTATTCCCTCTTAGAGCCAACACTAATGAGAATAAATTTCAAGTCCAACCTCTCAAGTTCCCTTCACTGTAATGTCTTTCAAACCTCTTCATGTGAAATAATTTACCCCATTCTCTCTCTCTTCTTTCTGAACCCAGTGTACTTCTCTTTCTCATCCCTTAATTATATTCTTTTTATGGTCATTCTTTCAAATTCATCTTATACCCATATCCTCTTTCTGTGTTTATTCCTTCTAAGTGTGCTATTATATATATTATTATAGCACAATAGTATTTCATCACAATTGTATACCACAAATTGTTAGCCATTCCTTAGCTGGTAGGCATCCATCTCAATTTCTAATTTGTTGCTACCACAAAAAGAGCTGCTATAAATTTATATGCACATATATATACATCTATGTATCACATTCATAACTATGTCTATATATTTTTCAAAAAAGGAATTTTCTATTTTCATCTCTTTGGTATACAAACCTAGTATTGCTGACTCAAATGGTATGCAAAATTTTGTAGTTCGCTAATTATTTACCAGAATGGTTGGACTAGTTTCCAACTCTACCAAGAATGCATTATTGTCTAAATTTTTTCACATTCCCTTCAGCATTTGTCATTTTCCTTTTTTGTCATGTTAATCAGTCTAATATATGTAAGGTGGTACCTCAGAGTTGTTTTTCTCTAATTTCTCTAATCAGTAGTTATTTAGAACATTTAGAGCAGTTTTTTATGTAACTGTTGACAATTTTGAATTCTTCTTCTGAAAAACTCCCTGTTCATAGCTTTTGACCATTTATCAACTAGAGAATGGCTTTTATTTTTATAAATTTGGCTCAGTTTCCTATATATTTTTAATTTTTAAATGCACATGATAGTTTTATTGTATATTTAAAAAGAACAAGTTGCATATAATAGATTTGTTGTTTCATGTGAAATCATTTTGTTAAAATTATACAATGTTATAGAAATACTTGTTTTGTTCCATAAAATAAACTAAACTCAGAGCAAATAAAATTAGTTGTTAGATATTTCACCTCACATATCAAATTTTACTAATCATTTAAAGCAAGATAGTTATTTTCCATGTAGTAATAAATTGTAATAAATAAAAACATTTTTCAGTCCTTATTAAGTGCATACAAAATCTTTCCAAAGCTATTCATTCGTGATTTTATTTTTTTCCAGTTTAAACACATTGTGATGTAAAATTCAATTAAAAACTTAAGAAAATATTCAAATTCTGGAGTTTCATACATAAAGTGAATATGTAATAAAAATAAAACAAAATTGGCATATGAACCTCTAAGTAGAAAACAAAATCTCTTTTTTTATTAAAGTTTTTTATTTTCAAAACATGTGCATAAGTATTACTACTGGGCTTATATCCTAAAGAGATCTTAAAGAAAGGAAAGGGACCTATATGTACAAGAATGTTTGTGGCAGCCCTCTTTATAGTGGCCAGAAACTGAAAACTGAGTGGATGCCCATCAATTGGAGAATGGCTGAATAAATTGTGGTATATGAATGTTATGGAATATTATTGTTCTGTAAGAAATGACCAGCAAGATGATTTCAGAAAGGCCTGGAGAGATTTACATGAACTGATGCTGAGTGAAATGAGCAGGATCGGGAGATCATTATATATTTCAACAACAACACTATATGATGATCAATTCTGGTGGACATAGCCCTCTTCAACAATGAGATGAACCAAATCACTTCCAATAGAGCAGTAATAAATTGAACCAGCTACACCCAGCAGGAGAACTCTGGGAAATGAGTATGAACCACTACATAGAATTCCCAGTCCCTCTATTTTTGTCCACCTGCACTTTTGATTTCCTTCATAGGCTAATTGTACACTATTTCAAAGTCTGATTCTTTTTGTACAGCAAAATAACTTAATGGACATGTATACATATGTTGCATTTAATAAATACTTTAACATATTTAACATGTATTTGTCAATCTGCCAACTTGGGGAGGGGGTGGAGGGAAGGAGGGGAAAAATTGGAACAAAACGTTTTGCAGTTGTCAATGCTGAAAAATTACCCATGCATATATCTTATAAATAAAAAGCTATTTAAAAACATGCATAGATAATTTGTCCTTGGAAAACTTTGTGTTCCATTTTTCCCCCTCCCTTTTCACCATCCCTCCCTACATGGCAAGTAATACAGTATATGTTAAATATGTGCAATTCTTTTATATATATTTCCACAATTATGCTGCACAAGAAAAATCTGATCAAAAAAAGGGAAAAAAGAGAAAACCAAATTCAGGCAAACAACAATAAAAACATGAAAATGCTATGTTGTGATCCACATTCAATTCTCAAAGTCCTCTCTCTGGGTGCAGATGGTTCTCTTCATCACAAGATCAATGGGACTGGCCTTGATTATTTCATTGTTGAAAAGAGCCAGGTCCATCAGAATTGATCATTGTATAATCATTGTTGCTATTTACAATGTTCTCTTGGTTCTACTCACTTCATTAGCATCAGTTTATGTTGGTCTCTCCAGGTTTCTCTGAAATCATCCTGCTAATCACTTCTTATAGAACAATATTCCATAACATTCATATACCATAACTTATTCAGCCATTCTCCAGCTCAGTTTCCAGTTTCTTGCACTACAAAAAGGGCTGCCATAAACAAAAAATAAGGCCTTTAGCAGAGAAACTGGCTGTAAAATCCCCCTCTTCCTTCCCTTACAGTTTTCTATTTTCCCTCTAATTTTGGCTGCATTAGTTTTATTTGTATAAAAGTTTTTTAATATCATGCAACCAAAATTATCTATTTTATTTCCCATATTCCTCTCTATCTCTTTATCCATAGATCTGATAGATACATTTTCCCATGCTCCTCTATTTTGCTTACAATATCATCCTCTATGTCTAAATTGTTTATCCATTTTGACCTTATCTTGGTATGCAGTATAAGATGTTAATCTATGTCTAATTTCTGCCAAATTGCTTTCCAGTTTTCCCAGCAATTTTTGTCAAATGTTGAGTTTTTACCCCCAAAGTGTAGATCTTTGGGTTAATCAAACATTAGGCAATTACAACAATTTACTACTCTGTATTGTGTACCTACTTTATTCCACTGATCATTGCAGTAGTTCTTTGATACATTTGTCCTTGTAAATGTTTGGTCCACATTTGTATCTCTCTATATATTGAATGCCCCAAGAGAATCAGCTTGAAGGGAGAGACAGTTTTACTTTTGTCTTTATACACTGAATGCTTAATACAGTGCCTAGCATCTCATGAGAACTTAATAAATGCTTGGAATTGGATAAAGAGAATTGTGTAAAGTCTCTGGCTTTATGTAGGGTTATCAGGAGGCGATAGCCAGTGTAATCATGAGATTATTCTTTTGGTCTCAGGAAGGAAATGTATTTCCTTTTGGACAAGAACAAAGAGATTGTGATTACTCAAGCAGGTTATGGAGTTTTTCACCTAAAATGAGGCAGATTACAAATATGTCATATTTATTTTAGACCTTGAGTAAAGTCTTTTTTGCTGATTTAGAGTTGGAAGAGACCATAGAGGTCATTGAGTTCTACCCCATTATTTTATTTATGAGGAAACTCAGACTTGGAGAGGTAGGACTCAAAATCCAAGTACTCTTTCTTCTGGGCCATCACAGCTCCTTTTGCTACTAAGATAAAGTACAAACTTCTCTGGCTTTTAAGAGCCTTTACTACCTGGTCTCAAACTATCTTTCCAGGCTCACTGCACAATCCTCTGTTCCACATACCCAATCACCAGTGTATTTTGTTTGATGTTCCTTGTGTTCCCCATACCTAGAATGCACACCCCCTTCACCTCCACTTCATGGATTCCCTAGCTTTCCTCAAAGTTTAGCCTCTGTTCCAGAACCCATTGGTATGGGACTCTCCTTACTGGTGGATTTGGAAGACTCTGCCCTGGATCAAGGGCAAGGCAGAGTTGATGAGCGGCAAAAGAGCTCTAACCTTCTCCCATCATTCTTCAAGTCCTCTTGGGGACTCCAAGCATCAAGTCATTTAAAGTGCTTTTGGCTTCCAGCTTCAACAAGGAAGATGGACAGCAGGATGATTCCAGAGAAGCCTGGAGAGACTTACAGGAACTGATGCTGAGTGAAATGAGCAGACTTGTGGAGAGAGCCATCTGCACCCAGAGAGAGGATTGTGAGAACTGAGTGTGGATCACAACATAACATTCTCACTCTTTTTATTGCAGGTTTGCTTCCATTTTGTCTTCTTTCTCATTTTTTTCATTTTTGGTTTGATTTTTCTAGTGTAGCAAGATAACTGCATAAATATGTATGCATATATTGGATTTAACTTTTTTTTTTTACCATGTTTATTGGTAATATTGGATTACTTGCTATCTAGGGGAGGAGGGGGAAGGGGGGAAATTAGAATACAAGGTTTTGCAAGAGTTAATGTTGAAAAATTATCCATGCATATATTTTGAAAATTAAAAACTCTAATAAAAGTAATAAAAAAGAAGGAAGATGGAAGAGGTCAACCACCCTTCAGATTGCTGAAGGAGAGGCCTCTGGGAAAGCATGAGAGAAGATGGCTGTTACCATCATGTCCCCATTCCCAGTTTGCTACTCTAGTGACTTTGGGAAGTTTCCTGTGGGGGATGATCCAAGATACTCTTTCTCAGTTGAGTTAATTTATCTCAATGCTACTGGGATAGAGCTCCTTCATTTTGTATTATTTGGTTTATATTCTTCTATGTATACTTTCTCCGATTTCTGTTTTGATAGAATTTGGATAAACGGCTAGTGATTTTTATATATATTGTGCAAATATTATTAAAATGGAAAGGGTCAATCCTTGGATTTCCCTTTTCCCTCCTAAATGATACAGTGATCAGAAGTTAGTTTAAACCTAATCATACCCCCTAGACTAGTAATATTTAAGGGAGCAGATGTATATAATTCTGCCTATTACCTCCTCCCTGAGAAGAGTGGAGCAACCTCTAGTTCCAATCTCTTGTTCCCCCGGTTAGTAGGAATGAAAGTCTCCCTTGGAGAAGGGTAGAGGGAGAAGAGGCTAGAGATAGCCATTCTGAGTCTGTTGGAGCCATACAATAGCCCTCTCTCTTGTCATAAAAGATCAGCTGAAATACAATAGCCCTCTCTCCAGAATTACTTTGCATATATATTAAATGTATTTTTCTATTTATTTAAAATTTTTTCCTGATTGGTTAGATCTGTTTTTTTATTATAGCTTTTTATTTCTAAAACATATGTATGTATTATTTTTCAACATTGATCCTTGCAAAACCTTGTGTTTCAAATTTTTCCCTTCCCTTCCCCCATACCCTTCCCTAGATGGCAAGTAATCCAATATATGTTAAACATGTTAAATACGTATATATTAAATCCAATATATGTATTCATATTTATACAATTACCGTGCTGTACAAGAAAAATCAGATCAAAAAGAAAAACATTGAGAAAGAAAATAAAATGCAAGCAAACAACAAAAAGAGTGAAAATTCCATTCTCATACTTCTCTCTCTGAGTATAGATGGCTTTCTCATCACTGAAATTGGCCTGAATCATCTCATTGTTGAAAAGAGTTAATCAGAATTGATCGTCATATAATCTTGTTGCCGTGTACAATGATCTCCTGGTTCTGCTCATTAAATGTATTTTTCATTATGTTGTTTATGAAGGAGATAGAAGGGAAGCATTTACTCAGTTTTTTTCTGCATGCAGAGCACTGTGTTAAAAGCACAGAGCATATGGAGACAAAAGCAGAGGTCATAGAATGAAAGGCTTTTGAGGGTAGAGAATGTTTCATTTTAGTTTTGATATCTTTGGGTAGTTAGGTGAGCTGAGTCTGGGAGTCAGGGAGACTCATGTTCCTGACTTCAAATCTGGCCTCAGATGCACTGTGTGATCCTGGGCAAGTCACTTACCTCTCTATTACCTCAATTTCCTTCTCTGTCAAATGAGCTGGAGAAGAAAATGGTGAGTCACTCCAGTATCTTTGCTAAGAAAACCCCAAATGGGTTTATGAATGATCAGAACCACTTAATAATAACAACCCAACAACAATCACAACTGATTGAGAACTGATGGAGAATTTTGAATGGGGAAGTGACCTGCTGAAAACAGTACTTTAGGAAAATTTGATTCACATTGTGAATAAGTTGTATTAGAAAAGGAGAATCTACTTATAATGTGCTACTGCAGTACTCAAGAAAAGAGGTAATAAATTCCACAGACCATGGTGTTAGTGAGAGTGGAGAAAAGTAGATGGTTATCAAAAGACATTATGAAAGAAAAATCCAAAGGAACTGGTGACTGATCAATGTGGTAAAGTTCAAATTTCCACCCAGGTTTTGTTTGTGAGGGTCTGATCTTTATAGCTTCAGGCGGGAGATAAAAGAAATTTTTTTCTCAATTTTTTGAAAGCTTTCCAAGAATTTGAACATCCTTGGGATGGGGGTGAGGTATATATAATAGTGAAATGTTTAAGATTGTCATGATTATGCCATTCCTCTTTCTCTTGAGAGGCAGACCTTTACAAATCACCAAATTCAGAGCTTAGATAGGGCTTTAAAGATTATTTAATCCAAATTCCTCATTTTATAGAGGAGGAAACTGAAGCCCAGAGGAATGAAGTGATTTGTTTGAACCCATATAACTGGCTAAGATAGTTCCATTCTTCCATGGGATGATGGTCCCATGATGATGATGGGAGATCTGGAATGACCAGGGCATGATCTTTTTAGTCATCTTATTAGATTTGTTTAAACTCTCAGAGAAATATATTTGAATTTGTTAGATCTGCAGTTTCTTGCCAGTCTGGAGGTCATATCTGACGACAGCGATGAGAATTGTCTTAGAGCAGTCACATTCTCCTCACTAGTGACCTCTGGGAGAGAGAATTTCTGACTTGATGTTAGGTGCTTTAAGCCACTATCATAGTCAGACTCAGCCTGACAGTTTGGATCTTTCACAATCTGGCTTCATTCTAGCTTTGTCTCTTTCCACTCCTTAAAATGGACACCCTACTCTGATTAAACAGGCATATTCACTGTTTCCTGAACTGAATAAACTCAATTCTGCCTCGACTCTCTTTGCCCATACTCTTTTTTTGCCTAGATGCTACCATGTATATCATCTCTTGCCAATCATTCTTTTTAAATCTTACCCATCTTCCAAAGCACAATTCAGGAACTACTTCTTCCAAGAAATTATTCAGGATTTCTGTTGAAATCAATGTATAATGGAGGATCTTTTTCTCTAAAAAAAATTATCTTTTGGTTTTATTATATTTTCATTTTCTAATATAGCTCTTTTTCCTCATCCAACAAAATATAACTTTTGGCAAAGAATAAAAAAAGAGCAAAAATAGTAGTGTAGCAAAACTAATGCATTCATTAACCAAACTTGACATTATATGCAATATTTTGTATCCATGGCTTTCCACCTTTGCAAAAAAAGAAAGGACATATGTCCTTTCATCTCTTTGGCCTCATACTTGGTTACTATAATGATACCCATTTATTTTTGCTTTCTTTCCACTTATGTTGTTGATGCTAGGTAGTGAAGTAGAATGCTGAGGTTGGAGTTAGGAAGGCTCTAGTCTCAGACACTTATTAGCTTTGTGACCCTGGGCAAGTCACTTAACTCTGTCTCACTTTCCTTATCTTAAAATGAGTTGGAGAAGTAAATGGCAAACTATTTCAGTATCTTTGCCAAGAGAATCCCAAATAGAGCCACAAGAAAGAGTTGTGAAATGACTGAATAACAAGAGTTTGCTACTCAGCTAGATTTTTTCCTGTCTTGTATTTGTGCAATTAATTCTTTAAAACTAAAAAGAGGTTTACATGTATCCTAAACATCTTACAAGCAAAGTAGTTGAAAGCTCAATAAACACTGGATGGAATTTTAAAACTCCCAAAACTTAGAGAAATAAAAATTAAGGGGCAGCTAGGTGGCGCAGCCTTGAATTCAGGAGGACCCAGTTCAAATCTGGTCTCAGACACTTAACACTTCCTAGCTGTGTGACCCTGGGCAAGTCAGTTAACCCCAGCCTCAGGGAGGAAAAAAAAGTTAAAATAACTTTGAAATATAACCTCATGCCTATTAAATTGGCAATTACATTTAAAAATTACAAAATTTATTGTTGTTATGGCTGTGGAGAATCAGGTACATTGTTCAACTGCTGAAGTGAACTAGTACAATCTTCTGGGAAAGCAATGTGACATTATATAAAACTTTATATCTTCAGACTTACTCATCTGATTGTAAGGACTGTATTCTAAAGATGTTCCTAAAAGGAAAAAATACATATTTTTGTTTAAAAATTGTTCATAGTAATATTATTTATTATAGAGGAAAAAAAGTCCAGTTCAGTCAATAAATATTTATTAAATGTGTGCTATGTGCTGGGTATCAAGCAAAATGAAGGGACTACAAAGAAAGGTAAAAGACAGTCCCTAAGAAATTCAGGGCTTAGAGCTCTGAAGTATCAGGTGAAAATTGGGGCATATGAAAGAGATGTTATGAAAGTACAGACATACCTCAAAGATATTGTGGATTTGGTTCCAGACCACTGAAATAAAGTGAATATTACAATAAAGAAATATACAAATTTTGTGGTTTCCCAGTGCATATGAAAGTTTTATTTATATTATATCATAATCCATTAAGTTTGTAGTGGTATTAGGTCTAAAGAAAGAATGTATATATCTTAATTAAAAAATATTTTATTGCCAAAAATGCTTACTGCCATCTAAGCCTTCAGTGAATCATAATCTTTTTGCTAGTGGAGGGTCTTGTCTCAGTGTTTATGTCTGTTGACTGATCACGGTCATGGTTGCTGAAGGCTGGGGTGGCCGTGGTAATTTCTTAAAATAAAACAACAATAAAGTTTTCTGCATCAATTGACTCTTCATTTCACTTGAACACTTAGAAAACATTGTAGGGATCTTAACAGACTTAACGATGTTGTGTCTCAGGGAATAGAGAGGCTCAAGGAGAGGGAGAAAGATTGGGAAATGACTGGTTTGTGGAGCAGAGTACACATTTATCTATGAAGTTTAATTTCTTATATGCAGTTTGTGAAGCCCCAAAACAATTACAATAGTAACAGCCAATATCACTGATCACATACCACAATAACAGATATAATAATAATGCAAAAGTTTGAAATATTTTGAGAATTACCAAAATGTGACACAGAGACGTGATGTAAGTACATGCTATTAGGAAAGTGGCTCCAATCGACTTGCTTGAGGTAGGATTGCCACAAACCTTCCATTTGTAAAAACAAAACAAAACAAAAAAACCACTGTTTACAAGGCACAATAAAGCAAGGACAATAAAATGAGATATATTTATATGACAGGCCTTGACAACATATAGAATGTGGTGGGAACAGTTGGAGGTAGACAATAGAGACAATAATACCTAAGCTGTGAATCTGGGTGACTTAAAATGGTGGTAGCTTCAACAATAATCTATCAGAAATTTGAAAGTTTAGAGGGGAAAGATAAAGTTTTGTTGGTCATATTGAGTTTAAGATTCTTACAAAATATCCAGTTTGAGATGTTCAAATGGAAATTGAAAATGTGAGACCATAAGTCAGTAGATATGTTAAAACTGGATAAGTAGATCTGAAAATCATCAGCATAGAGATGACAAATGGACGCAAAGGAGCTGATGAGATCACCAAGTATAATAGTATAGAGGCGAAAAAGAAATGTGCCCAGGACAGAGCTCTATGGGAATTCTGTAGTTAGTAGCATTGACCTGGATGAAGATCCAGCTAAGGAAATTGAGAAGGAAGGGGGTCAGACAGTTTGGAGGAGAACCAGGGGAGAATAATGTCATGAAAACCTAAAGAGAAGAAAATATTAATAAGAAAGTGATCAGTATCACAGGCTGCAGAGAGGTGAAGAATGAGGATTGAGAAGAGGCCATTAGATTTGGCAGTTAAAATAACATTAATAACTTTAGAAGATAAGAGAAAGTAGAAACAATATACACATTGACTATCTTTAAATAACAGTAAAATCAATAAAATCACAGGAAAAAAGTTTCAAAAGAGGATACAAAAATTGATTTTGTGATATTACCTTTGCTAAGGCAATTGGGGTTAAGTGACTTGCCCAAGGTCACACAGGAAATATTAAGTGTCTGAGGGCAGATTTGAACTCAGGTCCTCTTGACTTCAGAAGTGGTGCTCTATCCACTGCCCCATCTAGCTGCCTCAATTTTGTGATATTAAAGTTTATATATATATACATATATACATATATATAGTATATTTTTAAAATAGTAAGCTTCTATTTTTGTTTGATATTAAAAATTTTTTATTTGTATATTTAAGTATGTTTTTATTATCAAGTGTTTATTAAACACCTGACATGTATCAGGAACTATATTAGTGTAATGAAAGAATTGGCCAATGAGGATCCAGTTTTTAAGCACATATAGATATTTCCCTGCCTGGTTCCTGTCTAAGCAACCACTTGGAATGTTGGAGATTCTAGCCATGTGTGATCAAATTATTATGGGATAATGCCATCTTCTAATTGGTTGAGGAACAGAAAGGACTGGCGATGCACGATGTGGCAAACTGGAAGTGAGTTAAAATACGAGGAAATAACCAATCTTTCCCTCTTTTCCTTTTGGTAACGAGTGAGGCAAAAACTGCTATGAACAACAGGATGGTAGAGAGCTGAAGTGAGGCCACTCTGCTGTCAGGTGGCCATGAGCACCTGTTCCTTTGCTTCTTTTTCATTTGTCTTTTCGTAGCTTAAGTGAATGAATATCTTCAGATGGAATTGTTAATTTTCAGTTTCAAGGTCACAGTGATTTTATGAGTTTGGGAGATCCATTAGAGATTTTACCACAGAGTAAGAGTCCGTAACAGTGTAGTAACACCGGAGTGGGAGTGGTGGAACAGAGGTGGAAAGTTAATTTAATTATCTGAGGACAAGGATGGCTTCAGGAGTGCGACCCTCGAAGAAAGACTGCCTACAGACTTTAGAAAGGAATGATATTTGAAATTCAGTAGAAAACTATACTTAAGGGGAAAGGATTTAAGAAAGGGAAAAAAGACTTTCAGGGTCAAGATTTAAATAGAAAATGGCATAAGAAGTTGGGCTAAGCCTCATTCCTGTCAAGACTGATTTCCAGTTCCTTCCTAGGTAATTTATGTTTTTCAGCCAACAACTCTTTTTTTTTTGTCTTCGGAGATATACATAGAAAGAAGCATACAATCTTCTTAAGATGTATATACAATCTTTGTATTTTTAATATTTGTTCCAATTACACATAAAAACAATTTTTAATATTCATTTTAAAAATTTCTCCATATTTTCTCCTTTCTCCCTTCTATCTCCCCTCCCAGAGATGATAAGCATTTGACATAGATTGTATTATATAGACTTCTTAATAAAAAATAACAGAATTGGGGCAAGTAGGTGGTGCTATGGATAGAGCACCAGCCCTGAAGTTCAAATCTGGCCTCAGATACTTAACACTTCCTAGATGTGTGACCCTGAGCAAGTCACTTAACCTCAACTGCCTCAGCAAGGAAAAAAATTAATAATTACAGAATTAGTCAATGCCAAAAGTTGCAAAGAACTAAATTAAAACTTGATGTAAGGGGAAAAAAATTCCCTCATGACTAGAGTTGGTCAAAAGTGGAATGGTCTATTTTGGAATGTGGAGGGTTTTCCTTCATTGGAGGTCTTTAAGCAAAGACTTTTGTTGGGCAGGTGTACAGAAAATTCTTGTTCAGGAATGAATTGGTTACTGAGTTTCCTTCTAAATCTGAAATTCTATCAAAGCAGAGGTCCAGGCAAAGTGCTCCACAATAATCTTCAAAGAAAGAGAAGGATTCCAAGTAAGAGGATCAGAGGAGACCTCTGGGGCAGTGGCACCTAAACTGGGCTTTAAAGGAATAGAAGAATTTCAATAGGAGAGTTGAAGTGGAAATATAATCAATCAAGATAAAGAAATTTTAATGGAATTTTCACCAATGTGAGGATGCAAAGGAGCTGCTAAATGTGATAAGAAATAGTCCAGTTGGGTTGCAATTTAGGGTGCACAAAGGAGATTAATGTCAAATAAGATTGGAAAGTTAATTGGTATCAGATTATAGTGGGCCTTACAGGCTAAGTAAGGAGAGTTTGCATTTCAGACTACAGGCCAAAGCTTCTTAAACTTTTTCCTCTCATGACCCTATTTAGCTCAAGAAATTTTTACATGACCGTCGTTTATAAAATAGATATACAAGTCAAACATTTACAATAATAAATCATAATTCTGCAACCTCTGTATTCAGTTATGAAACGCAATATGGGGTCACCAGCCACAGTTTAAGAAGCTGGGCTGTAGGCTACAGGGAGCTAATGAAGTTTTTTAAGCAAGGGAGTCATATTTGTGAAGAGGGAAGATTGAGCAGAGAGAGACCGAGTCAGGAGGTTATTACAATGATCCATCCAAGAAGAGAGGTGGATTATGAAATGGACAAAAGACTGGCCCCATCCCTGGGTCATGAGACCCTAGATTTTCCTAGAAGTGGTTACTTAAAAGGTAATGAGATCCTGGACTTTCCGAAGAAGTGTTCGCCTAACAATGTCAGGCCAACATTGCGATGTGTGTCGACATACCCCGTTGTGTGCTCCCCCACATCCTGCCATTTCCCCATTGTAAGCGAGAGACTGTCAAGGAAACTTGTACACAAGGCTGTACTGACGAGTGGCAAACGTGCTTAAAAGTCTGTCCCCCTGTCCTGGGACTGGCAGTCTCTCTGATCTGTTTCTCCACTCCTGTCACCCCAGTTCATTAATTAGTATTTCAGCATTCTCAAAGGACCTTGTAGTTTGGTATCAGGCCTCTAAAAGTTCGGGGTTTGCCTGCCTTGGTCTAACTGGATAATCTGCTCTGCAATCTGATCCTTTCTGCAGCCCTGTCTGTTCCTCGGGACGGGGACAGGTGGAGCTACTCCAAGCCTCACCTTGTCCCCTGGAGAGGGCTGCCCTCTGAATGGGCCTTGAGCCCTGGAGCCCTGCTGCTCTGTAAGCAGAGGCTGAGTTAAGTGACAAAGGACTGCAGACCTAACTCACAGTGAACTGTCCATCTCAAACTGGATTCTCTGGCTGAGGTGATGCTCCAGAACTGTAGAGTACCTGACATACTTGCAACAAGGGAGCCTTTGTACAGCTGTTAACTCTGGGGTTATCAGGGAGAGACTTGTCCTTGCATTTTTTTCCTAGTTTTATTTAATGTCTCTTTAAGTGCCCTGACTCAGTTTCCCTAATTGGTTCTGCCTCAGTTTCCCTAAATTGTTCTGCCTCAGTTTCCTTAACTGTTCTGCCTCAATCTCCTTAGTTGCAAAACCCCCTTCTGGTTCACTAAGACTGGGGACCATTTGCTCTAAGGTTGTAAATTGTTAATGTGAGACTCAAGATAAGGGGGAGTTCAGACTTCCTGGCTCCTAGCTCCTTCTGTCATTGCTCTTCTTTATCCCAATTTATCAGAATGTCTGGTGTCTCCCAGACGCGTCAGAACCAGATTGATATGGTTCCCACTCTCAGTGTTCTGACCCCGCCCCTGCCTTGGTCTGAGCCATGCGTGCATACATGTCATTCACCACTGGAGACTTTGAGACCAGAGTCCTGCCAATCAATCTCTCCCCTTGATGGAATGTTGGGTTTGTGGTCTCTCTCCTGCCTCAGTTTCTCCGGCCCTACATTTGCCTTCTTAGCTCTCAGGTCGAGGCAGACATTAGGACCCTAGAGGGTCTCATTACTCCTCTAGAAAAGTGGGAGGGCTGCCTGGCCGAAGTTGTAGTGCAGAAGCAGAGGGCTAGGCCTGCTGCTCACGGAGCAGGGGTCTGTGTTTGGCACTGGGAGAGCCACGCCCGAGCCCGGTGGAAAGTCCTCTACTAGCTGAGAGCATAAATGATTTCACCTCTCTGGGCTTCGTTCGTGAAACTGACTGCAGATGGTCTGAGATCTTTCCCGCGCTCATTCACAAAGTGAGTCACGATAAATGATCTCTGGGGTCTTCTTCTAAATAGAATGATCCTATAGTGCCGGGGGAATTGAGCCCCTCAAGTTCCTTCCATTTATAAAGGCTTAAAAGTTTGCAAAATTTTACATAAATGCTCTCCTTTGACCCTCACAACTAATAAGGGATGGGGGCTATTGTTGTCCCATTTTACAGATGAGATTGAGACGTTGAGGGTACCCGGGACCGTCAGGTCTCGTTCATGGGTCTCTCCATCTGGGACATCTTCCCTGCCTTCCCGGCGCCCACCGCTTAAAGGTGAGCCTTGTGACTGATTTGCAACATTCCGTCGGTCTCCTTTTGCATCCACTGAACTCTTTCCTGATTGTTACTAGACCGTAAGCTCCATGAAGGCGGACCGCCGTGTTCTGTCTCCCAACATTCCGAAGCACTGCACTCAGGAGACTTAATTAGGAAATGTACGTTAAACGTTTCCCCAGTTACAGACACACGTAGCTGGGGCTGGGGCTATTCGCTTTGGCCTTGAAGAAGGAGAGCTGCCGTTTCTTTCTCCGATTAAAAGATCCGCGGCAAATTTGTCTGAGAAAGCTTGCAAAGACACGGCATTAAAGCAAGCCGGCTGCAGGCGCATGCGCCCAAGGTCCCTTTCATTCAAATTGCTTTTCGGTGTCTCTTGGCCCCAGCGCCTTGCCGTCGCGGCCACGAAGCCTTCGACGGTCCG
Organism: Sminthopsis crassicaudata; assembly: GCF_048593235.1. NCBI lineage: Eukaryota > Metazoa > Chordata > Mammalia > Dasyuromorphia > Dasyuridae > Sminthopsis > Sminthopsis crassicaudata. The sequence goes on from NC_133618.1 coordinate 578,453,278, forward strand.
CTGCAATGGCGGCGGGGGTGCCCGATCCCCAGTCGCGATTCGGCCACTCGGTAAAGGGGCTGCTCACCGAGAAGGTGAATGCCTGTGGGACCGACGTGATCGCCCTCACCAAGCAGGTGTTGAAGGGTTCACGGAGCTCTGAGGTGAGACGGAAGGCTGCTGCTGCTGCAGAGGAGGGGGGAGAGAGGGAGAGGAGAGGAGGGGAGGGGAGAACTCTTTCGGCGAGCGCTGAAGCAGCGGGCGGAAGCCTCGCTACATATTGGGATTTGTAGTTTTTTATGGAACCCGTTTCAGCATCTGGTTGAGTTTGGAGATTGAGTGGTGCATCCTGGGAATTGTAGTCCATCGGGGCGTGAAAGAGACGTGGTGGGTGTGGCTACTGCGTGGACTTGTAGTTTCTTGAGTATTGAGTTCCAGAACTGGAACGTGAGGAGCCAATCCCCTCAGACAGTAATAGAATCATTATATTTAGAAGAAGATCCCAGACATCATTTATCGTAAATGACTCATTTTGTGAGAAGATCACCTAAAGTCAGTTTCACGAGTGCAGCCCAGAGAGGTTGTCGTTAGTCCCGGCTCGCCCAGCCAGGAGTTTTTGATCCCGTGTTCTGACCCGGGTCCGGGGTTCTGTGCCGGAAGCTTTTCTTTGGGATTATGGGATTAAAGAATGTGGGACTGAAAGTGAGTTTAAGAGGATGGTGGCCCGGAGATGGGATCTGCCCGGTCCGTATTTGGAATCTCCTCCTCCTGGCAAGACGCTGCTGCCCGTGGTCGTTAGAGAGCCGGGACCCTGGGCCGCCTGCCCTGCCGGGGGACCCACGCCTTCCCTCCTGGATTCTTGAGTGCTGAGTCCCAGAACTGCTTCGTTCCGGGCACCGGGGATACAAAGGAAAGGTCCCTGCCCCTCAAGGAGCATGCTGTCAAATGGGAGAGTCAGAGCCGGCCAGGCGGGAACCACTCACATACATCGTTCTTTTTATTACATTAAGTGAATAAATGACGCTTTTTAGCTTAGGACACAATCCTTATGACTGGAAGAACTCTTCCATGGGTTGTCCTCCCTGAGCCTCGAGGCGGCTCCGAAATGGCCATTTAAAAGTTGCAAAAGAGGGAAGGAAAATGAGGTTCCAGGTAGTGCTGGTGGCCGGAGACGTCCAGTCCCCCTGCAACCAGGAGACATATACGGGAGCTTTAGGGCTCGATTTCAGTGTCTGAACCCTCAGGGGCTGTGAGTGGAAAGTACAGCCCCATACAACTGACGGGTGTCAGTCAAAGGAACGAGGGATATTTACCCTGAAAAGGGAAAGATCCAGGGGAACACAACAACTGTCTTCAAGTTGTAGGAGAGGGGCAGCTAGGTGGCGCAGTGTATGGAGCACCAGCCCTGAAGTCAGGAGGACCGGAGTTCAAATCTGGTCTCAGACACTTAACACTTCCTAGCTGTGTGACCCTGGGCAAGTCACTTAACCCCAGCCTCAGAAAAAGGAAGAAAGTCTTAGGAGAGCGGTCACCTAGAAATTAAGGTGGTTTTTTTGTTTGTTTGCCTGTTTTGGTTTTTCCCCTAGATGTCAAGTGACATCTCTGTGAGCTTGAGGCTTTCTCTGGGCATCAGTTTTGTTTTTTTTTTTTCATTTCTTTATAGTATTTTATTTTTCCAAATATATGCAAATATAGTTTTCAGCATGCGCCTTTGCAAGAGCTTATGTTCCAAATTTTTCTCCTCTCCCTCATGTTCCTCCTCAAGATAGCAAGCAATCTGATATGTTAAACATATGCAGTTCCTCTGAACATATTTCCATATTCATCATGCTGTATGAGAAAAACCTGATCAAAAACCATGCGAGAAGGAAAAATAAATAAGCATACAAACAACAGAAAGGTGAAAGTACTATGCTTTGGTCCACATTCAGGCTCCATAGTTCTCTCTTTATCTGAAAAATGAAGGATTTGGACTAGCTGGCCTCCAGGATTCCTTAATTTGTTATCGTGGGAGCCTGTAAGTTGCAAGTTTTGACTTGGTGTAAGGGAAAATGGAAGAACTGGAGCTATCAAAAAGTAGAAGAGGCTGCCTCGTGAGGGGAGGGTCATTCCTGCTCCCTAGAGGTCTTCAAGTGAAGCTGAATTACCCTTTCTTTGTCAGGGGTATTTTAGGGGTGATTGTTGGCCAGGTATTGGGTGGACTAGATAGTTGGTTTTGGGGGTCTTTTCCACTCTGAAGTTTTTGATTCTCAGCCTCACCTTTTGGCCTGACACCCTCCCATCCCCCAAGTCTTCTGAGCAAGCGGGGAGTAAGCCAGAGTCCCCATCTCAGCGCTTGGCTAATGAGCCATGTGAGGAGCTCAGCAGTTTCAGAGTACTTCTGTTCTGAAGCGTTGGCCTTTAGAACAGATGTCAGAACCGTGCCAGGCTTGCCACGGAGCCAAGGAAATGCATTCTCAACATGAACAAATGGAAAATTAGCCTCCATTACATCTTGAGTGTATGTGCAGTGGGGAGGGTGCAACAGCTGCACTAGGAAGATTGCAGGAAGTTTGGAAATTGTGTTGATTATTACCATTTTTATTTTTGTCTTTCAGCTGCTGGGTCAGGCAGCTCGAAACATGGTATTGCAGGAAGATGCCATCTTGCACTCAGAAGACGTAAGAAGTATTTTCTTCTAAGAGTCAGATTTTCTAAGGACAGTGTAACTCATGTTGCTGCCATGAAGTGGACAGTCATATTTCTGTGTTTGTTTGTTTTTGTATACAGAGTTTAAGGAAAATGGCAATTATAACAACTCATCTTCAGTATCAGTAAGTACGATGTAAACTCCAGAGTTAGCTTCTCATTCCTTCATTTGGTCGCTACTTAGACATTACCCTTAGCTTCTTTTTTGAGATTCTGCACATCCCGTGTGTGTGTGTGTGTGTGTGTGTGTGTGTGTGTGTGTGTGTGTGTGTGTGTAGGTAGGGGGTCATTTCAGAGTTTATTTCCTGGATAAGATGCCCAAAGTTACAGAGAAAGTTGGGAGGCGGGAGAAGAGGAAGAGGAAGTTTTTGCAGGATTTTCTGTGCCCCTTATGATATCCCCAGGATAGGCCAAAGAGGCAGAAAGTTTGTTTCAGGAGCATACTGGCCCAGGGGGAATGATGGGAATGATTGGGACTCAGATATGTATATTGGGAAATATCACGGCAGTTCACCTTGACACAGTTGTTCCAATACATACAGGTCATGCAGATGGCTTTAAAAAATAGATGTTCCTAAGATTCCTCAAATAATCACATTGTAGTTTTAAGAAACTTCATTTATTATTCCTCAGATTTGCTTCAGTTTAATTTTTTTATCTTTAGAGCCTAGCCTCTAAGAAGGAAATTGGAGTGGTTAATTTGTTTCATTTGTTTCTTTTTGAGGAATGTTCAATTGCATTTGAACTTCTAATATTTTAATAAATAGTATTGTACATGGTTGTTCTTCATATGGGTATAGATGTGCTGATTTGATACCTTAGATACCTTAGATACCCAGGATTAATTTGAACCTGGAATGTAAACTCCAGCATCTCATTCCATTAATGTGATGGATGGTACCAGAGGGACTGTGGAATCCATCTTTGTAGGATTCATATCCAACTCACATATAGGACTTCCCAGTTAGTAGCATAGTCATTCGGTATGAAGGACAGTGTTATAGAGTATGACAAAAACTAAAAACTTTATTTCAGCTTGTGTGCCTTGTCATGCATTATAATTGAGTTAGAATATAATTCTTATTTTCCTCTTTTTTCTTATTGAGGCAAGAAGCTATTCAGAAGAAGTAAGTACCATTGGAGGCATGGGATGGGGAAAGCTTGGGGGAAATGGGATGGATAGTCTGCAGAAACTCTGCAGCTGGGTCCTGCAGACCTGGGAAATTTAGGTCAACTCACAAATTGACTTACACTCTCTGTATATTGAACTATATATTCCAGAATCTTTAAAGAAATGTCATTCCTTTCAGGTACTAGTTCATCTGGTTGCTAACACAGTTTATCCAAATGACACCTAAAACCAAATTTAATCACTTTTAATTGCCAGCATCCATTAACATACTAATGGATAATATACTTTTGTTGAATTGATTCCTTTAATGCATTCAAGTTAATAAAATTGTTGTCAATAGGGATTATTTCTTTTGTTGTATATTCAAAACATTTAATGCAACACATAATATACAATATATACTTAATAAATGTTTCTGGATTGATTGATCAGATGGATAAAATGTCCCCTCTGCAATCTTGTTTGTAACACTAATTTGTTTAGCAAATCTTTTCTCTCCTTATTGGCAGTATAAAGTTAAACTCTAAGGAACCAGATATGAATGATCACAAATTCTGAATAAAGTGTAATCCATACTAATATTAGATAAGTTGACTGAATTAACATTTGAGAACTAGTCTGTATGGGGCTAAAGAAAAAGGGATATTATCCCAAATACAGAGAATATTTTAAAATTAAAGTGGAAAAAAAAGAAATATTATTTCTTGTTTATTCCAAATGAATCTTTTTCTCCATCTGATTTGCAGTGTTGAGTTGTCTTCAAATCTACAGGACCAGCTGAAGCATTTGCTGAAATGAAATGACATCTTAAAGGCTCCTAAACACATTTCTCAAAGCTGTGGGGGAATAGAGCTCACAACCCCATCTTGTATTCTAGCAGTTCAATTAAAAGAGTATTGTGATGGTCTGCAGCCTCTCCCAAAATACAGGATTTTCTCTCCCTTTGTAAAGATAGATATAATTTAAGGCAAGACACAAACTAGATGGCTCAACTCAGAAGTACCATTTGGTTCTATGAAGACAAACCTATTCCTCTCATTGATTTCTTTACTTACTCTGTTTTAGTTTTAATTAAAGCAAAATCAAAAAAATCTGTTACTTTTTAGTACTTTTTTGAGCATTGAAATAATTTGTAATATGTAGAAAGTCATAAATCATAAGTGTCATAATTTAGTCTATACTGTGTCATACTGGTTTAATTCAGAAACACCAGCTGGCGAGGTAGAGAAAGAATGATGATGAATAATCTATATGTTGGTTTTCCTATTCAGTAAGATCAGAACTCCTGACCTTGATTCTTTTATTATTTATTCATCAAATGCCTCCTTATAGATCCACTCTTCTTGATGTTGTAGCTCCTACTTCTGACATAATATCTGCTGTTTTCTCAGCTCATTCAGAAATGCTATTTACAATGTTATATATTATAGTTGATTTTTATATGTATAAAAACAAAGAGTTGTTGACCAGCTGTGGCTTCCTCCCTTGACCTGGATTCTTAGCATTTTTTTTTTGTCTTCATGATCCGTGATTAAGTGGCCTTGAATTCATTTTGTAATTCTGAAAGCTGTCAACAAACCTGTTATTTGTGATGTGTTGTTCTTGCCAAATGCATAGGAATTTATTTTTTAAATGTGGTTGTGAAAGTTTGTGTCATGTCAGAGACCTCTGTCTGTAATTGTTTTTTCTTTTGTAGAAAGCCCTTGTAGAATATGAGAGTTTCAGGGTTAAAAGCATTTTCACATATATTATCTAATGATATCCTGAGTATGTTTGCCAGAATTGTAAACTGGGTGTGGAGGACCACTTAACTGATGTCATAGAGAGGAAACTATACTTTAACTGAAATGCAAGAGAGCAGCAGCTACCAAAAGACCAATTTGTAGTACAGTTCTTATGAAATATCATTTGTGTCTTTCAAGCAGAAACCATTTCAGTCAACTTCAATAGCCAAAAGCACCACTGCTCTAGTGCTTGCTAGTCAGAAGAACCAGGTTCCAGCACCTGGCTTAGCCTTTTTTAGCAGTTGCTTAATTAACTTCTGTTTCTGAGCCTGTTTAAAAAGAAAATAGTAGAAAATTACCTACTTGCATTGTTGTGGTAAAAGCAAATGAAATAAAACAGATAATACACTGAAATAATAGTATAAGTTACATTTATAAAGCTACATTTATTTACACACTATTAAACTCAACAAGTCAGAGTGAGAAGCCCCATCAGGACAAGCCTGAATAAATAAATAAACACACACATTTACATATATAGGGACACACATGTATGTATGCATGTACAGGTGTGTGGGTGTATATAGAGTAGTATAAATAGATAGCTAGCTGGTCCAGTGGATATTATCTTGGGGTCTGGAGTCAGGAAGACTCATCTTTCTGAATTCAGATCTGGCCGAAAACACTAGCTGTGTGATCCTGGGCAAAGCACCTGTTTGCCTCAGTTTCATCATCTGTAAAATGAGCTGGAGGCTCCAGTATCTTTGCCAAGAAAACTCCAAATGGGGTTATGAAGAGTCAGATGTGGCAGAAAAACAATATAAATGCGTATTTAAATTTATATACAAATTAGATACAAATATATTTGTACATGTATATATAAAATACATTTTTAATATAAAATTTTAATTTAATCCCTCTGTCTTCCCCAGCACCTAGCACAGTACTCTGCAATAGCCCTTAATGGGTGTTTGCTTAATTATGTGTTTTAGTTATACTTAACCACTGCATAATATTATAAAGCAATAACTCATGAACTATAGAATGATAATAGCTGACATTTTTGTAATGTGCTTTTTAGGACTTGCAAAGTGCTTTGCAAAGCAAACTCATTGGATTTTCATAAAAATCTGGTGAGTACTATTATGTCCATTTTTTAGATAAAACAGGCTCAGAAAATGGAGAGAAGTTATCATTTCTATGATACCTGCTCTGTGTCTGGAAATACCAACCCTTACACAAATACCTCATCTGAATCTCAGAACAACTCTGTGAAACAAGAACTATTTTCCCCATTTTACAGTTGAGGAAACTGAGACAGACAGCCAAGTGATTTGCCCAGGGTCACAGCTGTAGGTGTCAGAGGCTGAATTTGAATTTTCATCTTCCAACTCTAGGCTCACGAAACCCATCTCTCCATCCACTAGACCATCTAACTACATACAGATAGACAAATTTTTAAAGAATTTCTTTTTATTACATTAATGGTAAATATGCTTTTTTTTGTTCTGAAAACTGATATTTATAATTGAGTTTTTCACATGCACATGACTTTATACTATGTGCTTATTAAACCAAGATAATGATGTGGAACAGTATGAGAAATATAAAATCACAGACATCATTAAAATGGTTTATCCCAAAGTGCAGCCATCCCTGAAGTTCCCCAAGTTAATTACTAAACTTAAAAGGCAATCAAATTCCACAGAAAGGCAAAAACAATGCGAGACTGCTCATTTACATGTACATATGATTTAAGAAAACCCATTAGTATGGGTCTCAGCAGCCAGTCATAGCTCCTCCTATTTGTGAGCGGTCTGCCTTGCCAATTTGCCCTCTCTGCTAATTAAAAATATACTCATTGAAATTCTGCCCTCCTCTCCTAGGGCACAGTTCCTCGAGGGTATGTTAAAATAGTTCTTTGAAAACAAAGTAGAGTAATAAAGTCCTCTCAGCAATAGTGAGAAAAGTCTGGATGCCTCTGGAGGTTAGGGTCATCCATTGCCCCTGGGCCACCCTTCTTCCCTCATCCCTTTTCCATGATCAGGCCAAAAGTGCTGGGTCCCTGGCCAGCACGGGCGCGAGCCTTGGCGCTCTTGGGTGTTGGAAGATGGGACAGGAATTGGCGGGTCCTTAGTGCCTCTGTGGAGAGAAAGAGCTGGCTGAGCCCCAACACTTGAGGGGGCAAGGAAGTAGTGAATGAGGTAAACCTTTCTCAGGATCAAATCCAGCTGGCACCCCAGCTGGGGGAAGCTGGGGGTCGTGAAGGCACTCTTCACCCAATCCCCATCTTTTCTCTCCTTCCCAGCTGGCCCTTAGACCATCCCCCTCCTTCTTGTCCCCAGAGACGGCTGCTTTCAGCGAACTGGAGGTCGGGCAGGACGCGTGGGCGGGCATAGGAGTGGGCCAGGGGGCCTGGGCTTGGGGCAGGGCCAGGGCCAGGCTCGGGGTTCTTGCTATCCTTTCTTAAGGGCAGGATGCATGTCTGGGTCAGATGCTCAGCCTCAGGAGGGGGAGGGTGTGTCTCGTACCCTCCCCATGCCCAAGACACTTGCAGGCTCTGCAGGAGCCCGGTGCCCCACACCCCTGACCCGGGCCCTCTCCATTTCAGGACCCCCACAGGAGATGGTAAAAGGGAGAGGATCTCTGCCCAAATGTCTGTGTGACTGCTGCCCGCCCGGGCGCGGGCCCCAGTACCTGAGGAAGTTGATGTGGACCTGCCAAGCGCAACATCCCAAAGAGCCGCCGAATGCCCCTGAATGCGCTGCGGAAATCTGTGCCCCCAGTGCCTTGCTCTGCCGTGGTCATGTCACTGAACCTTCAGTGGCTCCTCACCCCGCTCTGGATAAAGAACCTAACTTAGTCTCTTACTCATATTCTTTCCTTTTTGATCTGATTTTTCTTGTGCAACATGTGTATAAATGTTTACACATATTGGATTTAACATACATTTTAACATGTGTAACATATATTGGATTGCTTGGGAAGGGGGTGGTGGGAAGGAGGGGAAAATCTGAAACAAGGCCATACCAAGAGTTGATGTTGAAAAATTTTCCATCCATATATTTTGTAAATAAAAAACTTAAAAAATAAAAGAACTTAGCCTGGCCATTAGGGCCAAACCCTGCTAAATATATAGCTTAATTAGGGCTCCCAAAAGAGGAACCTTCACGTCATGGTAACCTTCACTTTGCTGCAACCAGACTTCGCAGGGTACCAACCAGTTTCTTCCCAGAGTTGGTTATACTTTATTTGGGCCTGTTTTTCCAGGCATTTAATTATTTCAAATTTGGTGATAGAGTGACTGTCATTTAAGTGTTCTTTTCTTCTCCCCCAGATTGACCAGAGTGATTTCCATTATTTTCCTTTCAAGTCAACATTGTGCACAACCAATGTCCCTATATTAGGTGCTGTGGAAGATAGAGATAGGATCCCCTTCTCTTCTAATAGCCGAAGCGATCATATTTTAAGAAATTACTTTGTAATATAGTCAACAAGCATTTATGAGTCAACAGTTATGTGCCAGGCATTGTGTAAGCACTGGAGAAATAAAGAATTAAGAAAAGGAAGCTCTGGACCTTCTGATATAGTATCATATACTGCCTTGCATTATAACTTGAATGAATAAATGACTACATTTGGACAGTTTCAGTGATAAGTCAGATGGAAAAAACCTGTGGTTCTTGAGGTGCTGCTTCCATTTCCTCCAGTTCATTTTACAAATGAGGAAACTGAGTCCCTGCTATCAAAAAGTATTATTAAGTGAGCTCTTTCTTAGGGAGAAATCACTTTTGCCTGGTAGAAATCAGAGAAAATTCCATGGAGGAGGTGGTATTTAGAGTGGACCTTGAAAGACCAGCAAGATTTCAGTAGTCAGAAGTGACTAGAAGTACATTTCCGAAACTTGTGAGCAAAGGATCTTGTAACTGGGAAATGAATAGCAAGAAACCAAGTCCTTCCTGTGACCTTTTTCAATCCATCCTTTAAGGCCCAAGTCTTCAGTATACCAGTTCAAAACCTCTCCCTCTTAGAATGTATTGTGTGTGTTAAGTTGTTTTTCAATCCTGTCTGACTCTTTTTCACCCTATTTGGGTTTTGGGGTTTTTTTGGGCATAGATAGTAGAGGTTTGCCATATCCTTCTCCAGCTCATTTTATAGGTGAGGAACTGTGGCAGGGTAAAATGACTTATCCAGGGGCACACAGCTACTAAATGTCTGATGGCAGATTTGAACTCACTAAGCTGAGTTTTCCTGACACCAGGCTCAGCCCTCTATCCATTTCGAGCCACCCAGCTGCCCTATAATGCTTATTAATATTTTGGTTTGAGCTAATTTCTTTCTTTTTTTTACTCAATAATATTTATTTTTTCCAAATACATGTAAAGATTGTTTTCAGCATTCATCTTTGCAAAATTTTGTCTTCAAATTTTTTTCTTTCTCCCTTATCTTCCTCCTCTCTGAGAACAGTCTGGTACAGGTTATACTTTTAAACATATTTCCATGTTTGTCCCATTATGCAAAAAAAATCAGACCAAAAGGGGAAAAACCATGAAAAAGCAAAAGTAAATAAATAAAAAATCATGAAAATATTATGCTTTGCTCTACATTCAGTTTCCATCACATTTCATCCCAAGTCTATTGGAATTGTCTTGGATCACTGCATTGCAGAGAAGAACTACTTCTATGATAATTGATCATCTGCTTACTGCATGCAGCATCAGTTCATGTAAGTCTTTCCAGGTTTCTCTGGAATCAGCCTGCTCATCATTTCTCATAGAACAATAATATTACAAAACATTTATATACCATAACTTATTCAACTATTCCTCAATTGATGGGCAGCCACTCAGTTTTGAATACCCTACCACTATAAAAAGGCTGCTACAAACATTTTTGCACATATAGGTCCCTTTCCCTCCTTTATGATCTCTTTGGGATACAAGCCCCATAGAAACACTGGATCAAAGAATTTGCACCATTTTATAGTCTTTTGGGCTGTCCTGTAACACTTAGAGGCAGAGCTCTGGACCTTCTGATATAGTATCATATACTGCCTTGCATTATAACTTGAATGAATAAATGACTATATTTGGACAGTTTCTGTGATAAGTCAGATGGAAAAAACCTGTGGTTCTTGAGGTGCTGCTTCCATTTCCTCCAGTTCATTTTACAAATGAGGAAACTGAGGCAAATGGCTTAACTGACTTGCTCAGAGTTACAGAGCTAGTAAGATGAATCTTTCTGACTCCAGGCCTTGTACTCTATCCACTGCCCCATCCAGCTGCCTGACTCAGACTCTAAGGAGAAGCTCCCTAACCCCCAGATACTATGGCTGTAGCACCGTGATCTCTGAGGCTCTGCAGAGATGCTGGATTTGGGTCTTGGGTGTGGAAGTGGCAAAGGTGGCTATGTCCCCATCCAGCTGGTTGATGAGAAGGAATATGTCATTGAGACATGACAGAGTCTCAGATAAGGTTAAGTGAGATTTTTTTCTTCCCAGGATTCATGTACACTTTATTTGGGAACACAGACAATAAATCACAACATTAAAGATGCATCTATTCAGGTTCAATGAGCCTATATTTCCAAGGTATTAAGTAATCCAGCTTCAGAGTGAGCTCAAGAGGAACAGAAAATATTTTATCCGACCTCTCTCATGAAAGTTTTATATTACACTGAGGAGAACCTTGGTGCCATCTAATTACTTTTCTAGGGCAGTTAGTGGTGCAGTGGATAGAGTTCAAATTCAGCCTCAGATGGAGCCCAGCTGTGTGATCCTGATCAAGTCACTTGAGCCTGCTTGCCTTAGTTTCCTCATTTGTAAAATGAGTCATAGAAGGAAATGACAAGATGCTCTAGTATTTTTGTCCAGAAGTCCCCAAATGGGATTCACCAACAACATTGGGCTTCTACTCTAAACTGCTACTAGAGAGCTTATGGTCTTAGCAATAAATCACTATCAGCTCGATCTTAAATCTCTGAGACCGGAAGGGATGCAGTTCCTCAGTACTAACCCTTTAACAAACAGCAACCATAATAATTGACCTTTATATAAAGTTTTAAGTCTTGCCAGACACTTTACATGATCTCATTTCATCTTTACAATAACTCTGTGAAGCAGATGCTGTCATTCTCATTTTATAGATCAGGAAACTGAAGCTCAAAAAGCTTCAACCTCAACCTTAAATGACTCACTCAGGGCCATGCACCCAGGGCTTTTTGATTCCCCATCCAGTGACTTTCCTCTCCACAAAAAGGCCTTTTCTGGTAAGGTCTGAGTGCCAAGAGATCCTCTTTTGCAATCCTCCTTCTCGCTGAGAATCCTTGACTCTCTGGGACTTTCTTAACAGAACAAAGAGTTAGAGACTTGGTGTGATGCAGAACTATCATCAGAGTGATTCCAGTGTACTTCCCCTCTGCCCCCAATCTATCTCGCAAAGGTTTGTTGGAGGGAATATGTTTGTGGTGACCTTGGGGCTAGGCAGGAGGTACATAGATTGACCCATGACAGCAGGAACCCTACGTAATTCTCCCCCCCCCCATGATAGATTCAAGGCAGTGGCTCCCACTGGCCCAGAAGTTACCGGAGGACAGTATATTTGTCTTTAAGTATCCTACCTTTTGGTATCTATAATCCCCCTCCCCACCCTCCCCAAGAGAAGTGACCAAGAAACCTGGATTATCACGTGGAAAAGTTTGGTTTCCAGGCTCCTGAGGTGCATTTTATTCATGGCTTCATAGAGGAGCTGGGGGAGGCTGGAAGAAAGATGAGAATAGCACCTTGTCACTCGGGTCCGTTTCTCTGAGGGAGAAGGGCAGAGGTTCAGCACGACAGTCAGCCGGAGGTTCAGTATAAGGCCCTTTACCTTTACTACCGGGCTTTGTGTCCCTCCGCGTGGATTGTAGCAGGGGAGAGACCGCGAAGCTTAAACCTAGCGACGAGCTGCTGAAACAACCGAGCTGATAAAGCTACTGCCTATTTCCCCCACCAGCTCACTTTTTCTTCTTAAACAACAGGCATGTAACTAACATATGCGTAACTTGTCCAAGAATTAAGCTTCAAATCTTTCCCGATTGAATGTGGCCTCTTTGCTAGAGACTGCTGCCAAATCAAGCCCAGGGAACAGCTTCCCTGGATTTTGTTTTTAAGGTCACCTTGCTATCAGTTGAAAAAGCATTTATTTGTAAAAAGTGCTATGTCTGGCATAGAGTAGGCTTTATATAGATCCCTTTTTTTCTTTTCTCAAATGGTAATAATAATATCACCTGGATTTGGTTTTTAAGATATTTGGTCCATTATCTGTGGAGAGCAGAGTTTTTTAAAGCTGGGGTCCAAAAATTTTATATATATATAATTAAAGCTCTTTACTTTTCAATACTAACCCTTGCAAAACCTTGTGTTCCAATTTTTTCCCCACTTCTCCCTTAGATGGCAAATAATCCAATATATGTTAAACATTGTAAAAAGATAATATATTTTAATATAATTTGTTTCTTCACAATGTATTTCTTCACTATGTATTTTATTTTATAGTCATTTAAAATAATTATTCTTATGGATAAGGGAAGAATTTATGACCCAAATAAGAGATAGAGAGAATTATGGGATGGAAAATGAATAATTTTGATTATATTAAAATAAAAAGGGTTTTCACACACAAAACCTACACAGACAAGATTAAAAGGAAAAAATCTGGGGAAAATTTTATAGCAAGTTTCTCTAATAAAGATCTCATTTCTCAAATATATTGAAAATTGAATCAATATGATTATGAATATGAGTAATTCCCCAATTGATAAATGGCAGTTTTTAGAACAGGAAGTTTTCAGATGAAAAAAATCAATGTTATCTATAGTTATTTGAAAAAATGCTCCAAATCGCTACTGATTAGAAATATGCAAATCAAAAGAATTATGAGCTACCACCTCACACCTATCTGACTGGCTAACATGACAGAAAAGGAAAATGATGAGTGCTAGAGAAGATGTGGAAAAATTGAAACACCAATGCATTGTTGCTGGAGTTGGGAACTGATCCAAACACTCTAAAGAACAATTGGGAACGATGTCCAAAGGGCTATCAAACTGTGTGTACCCTTCACCATTACCTGATCTATTTTCCAAAGAAAATTTTTCAAAAAGAGAAAAGAAGCTATTGGCACAGAAATATTTATTGCAGTTCTTTTTGTGGTGGCAAAGAATTGGCAAATGAGGAGATGTCCATTGATTGAGGAATGTCTGAATAAGTTGTGGTATGTGATTGTGATGAAATACTATGGGACTAAAAGAAATTATGAGCAATATGCTTTCAGAAAAATCTGGAAAGGTTTACATGAAATGCTACAGAGTAAAGTGAGAAGAATTAGAACATTGTATACAGTAAGAACAATGTTGCAATGAAACTTAGCTATTCTCACCAATACAATGATCTAAGACCATTCTAAAGGACAAAAATACTATCTACCTCCAAGTAAAGAAATTGATGGAGTTTGAATGTAGATCAAAGCATACATTTAAAAAATTTTTTGTTTTGTTCTGTTTTTCTGTTTTCCCCCCAATTTGGATTGAATGGAAATATGTTTTGCATGACTATGCATGTAAATTTTATATTAAATTGCTTGCTGTCTTAGGGAGTGGGGAGGATAAGGAGGGAGAGAATTTGGAGCTTAAAATTTAAAAAAAGTTTAACAATGTTATTATATGTAATCAGAAAAACAAAATCTAAAAATAAAAAACCCACATTATTCTGAGAAGAGTTCCATAAGCTTCACAAGACTACTGACACAAAAAAGCTAAGGGTGGTGTAGATAGTGTTATTCCCATTTTAGGGATAAAGAAATCTTAGCTCATAGAGTTTAAGAAACCTTCCCAAAGATTTATGTAGTCATGTCTGATTTTTTTATGACCCCATTGGAATTTTCTTGGCAGAGATGCCAGAATACTTTGCCATTTTCTTCTCCAAATCATTTTAGAAATGAGGCAAATAAGGTTAAGTAATTTACCCAGGGTCTCACAGCTGGCAAGTGTCTTAGGTGGAATTGGAACTTATGAAGACATGTCTTTCTAACTCCAGATCTGGTGCTCTATGCATTAAGGCGTCATGTAGTTGGCCACATATACGCAGCTAGTAAATGGTAAAGCTACAACTCATATTAGGGTGTTTTGACTCTACTTTACTCCATATTGTCCATCAGCAGGAGAGGGACCAAGCTCCTAATTATCTGAGCCAACATCCGTTAGGTAGTTCAGAAATATGTGCTGTCTTTAAATACTGATATACCTCAGAAATCCCGTTGTCTGGGGAAAAGAAGTTGGAAACTTTTTTCTTTTTTTTTTCTTCTTCCACATTGAATTGGGTCATTCATCTTGTGCCTAACAAAGAGAATGTTCTTCAGGAAGTATGCTGAGTGCTGGAGGTAGGGCACTTAGTATTGATGACTGAGCATTAGTCTTGGTCTTCCCTTCCCTCACTTGAACTGTTTCTTTCATTTTCTTTCATTTACTTCTGGGATTAAAAAGTGATCACAAGAGAGCCCTGAGTTCAGATTTGTTCTCAAGTTTAGGAGTGGCAATGAGGCAATAGTAAGTATCCTCATTAACACCAAAGAAGTATATGAGTATATGACCCAGTGGAGGAGGCAGAGTGTTTTGTATTAGGATCATTTAAGCAGTTCTGATTCAGAATCATCTGATGATTTAGATTGGTACAGAACCAGACATTTATACACCATCTTGTTCATTCATTGTTGTCTTTCATTCCTGAAGAGGACCATGACACCGGAAAGGTAATGTCATGACTTGCAAGTGAATTGGATTTGAGTGAGGGCTGTGCAAAATCACTAGCCTTACTCCCCTCCAGAGTCATCTGTGTCCAGTGGCCAAATATAGATCAGGACAACTGTAGACCATCCAACATTTACTCAAAGAAGGTTGACTTAATAGCTTGGAAAGGGTATTTTGCAAAGAGACAAAATTGTTCAAGTAAGGCAGCTGCCCAGGCCTTTACATATTACAATGACACATTTGATTAAAAAAGTGTCAAGACTGAAGATTGCCCAACAGCTCTCAACTCTTGGTGCCCTAGACATTAATATGTAGGCAGCCAAAAATTTATATCAGCTGGTTGAGCCTTAGCCTCTTGGACGACTTAAGAATCAAGGACAGTTTCATTGCCTTTTAGGAAAAAAAACTAACCCATCCTACATGGAGTAGCTATTTTCCTGCCACAAGGGGTCTTGCAGGATCAGGCACCAAATGATGTGATTTAGGACAGCACCAAATTTTGGGGTTCACACATATGAAGAATTCACAATTGATGGTAGTTGACTTGTGCCCTATTTGCAGGAATGCTAAGCTCCTTCCTAGATTCAAGAACAAAGTAAAAGAATTTCTATAACTCCTTGCCACAAAAACTCTGGTCAATAGCTACAAAAAACCCCATGACTTTTAAACATTTTTCCTGGAATTGATTCATCATTTTCTTTTCTTTTCTTTTTTAAATAAAACTATATTTTTATTGATCGCATATTAGTTTGATGATTCATCATTTTCATTGCAAAAAGAGGGTTGAAGACTTTGTGATCTTTGAGTTTGAACTTTCTAGGTTTTCTGAGACTTTGGAATGCATTTTCCTATCCCCTCGAGATAAATGGAATCCTGAGCCCCTGGTCCTTGGAGCTAGGCTTGTGAGAAAAGTCCTTTGTAAGCAGTGTATAAATATGAGCCACTGTTATTATCTCCATTGTTGTTATTATATGCTGTTAGGTCTACAATAGCCTGAATCAGACCTGGCTGACAATGGCTCTGAGTTTGGGGACCAGCTAATCATCTTTCTTCAGAATATGGGACTTCATGGGTAGCCACATTATTTCTTGTTTGTCCCTGAACTAAAATCCTATTCATTTAGCTGACTGCACTTGTGAAGATAGACTTCCAGTAGACATTTGAATATGATTGACAAAAACAGGGTTAGATGAGACTTCCTTGTTTGTTTAATAATTGTTTTTTTCCTCTCTCTTGCTTTACTTTTCTTTGAGACTGATATCAATCTTGGCTTTGTTTGAATTGACTAATTTCTCTTGTGACTTAGACAGGAGTTGTACTTCATTGACGTCTATGGTAGCCTTGAATTGCCTGCAGAAGTCAGGGTACATAAAGTTTTATGGGTAGGTTGTTGTTTCCTAATGTAATGACAAGAAAAAGTACAAATAATCATTTTGATATGTATGAAATCTTAGGCTTTTTATTGCCTTATAGGATGATTGTGAAAGCAAGCTGGAAACAGGATTTTTCAATTTTCTGGTCTTTTTTGGTCATAAAGTGGAGAGACTTATCAATTTGAAATTGTCTTGGAGTGTTAACCCATTAGTTAAAAGGCTCAGTTTTCATCACATCTCATTTCTCCTCCTTTCCCCTAGCCTCTCTCCCACCCCACTACTTCCAAATGTGGGCACTTCTCAAGATTCTGTCTTCAGCTTTCTTTCCCATGTTGATCTACTACTCCCTTGGCTTTTACCATCGCCTCTATGTGAATGACTTCAGAATTTTTATCTTCAATCCTTACCTCTTCCCTAAACTCCAGATTGCATTTCCAACTTCCTCTAGGGTACTTCTCTCTACTTGAATGCCCCCTTCAGCACTTCAAACTCAACATGTCAAGAATTAACTTTATTATCTTCTCTAATCAAACTTCCCCCTCTAGTCAACTTGCCTATTTTTGTTAATGGTGCAGCCATTCTAGAGAATCAAAAAATTTGATCACTGGAAAGTCAGCTTCTTTGATTGAAGGGCATCTTTGAGCACTAGCAGCCATCTAATCTGACCCACATAGAAAAAGAATTCCCATAATATATGACCATCCACAATAGGCCATCCTGCTTAAAAAGTATGGGAAGCTCACCAATTTTTAAAAATTAAATTAAATTTTGTTTCATTTTCAAAGGTACATTTTCTCTCTCTCCAATATCTTCCCTCCTCCAACCTTCCACAGCTGAGAAATCAGAAAAATAAAATCTCTGTTACAAACATGTATAATCAAGCAAAACAAATTCTTGCACTGACTGAATAATATATATATATATATGTATATATATATATATATATATTTTTTTTTTTTTTTCCGATCTGCCCTTTAATTTCACCCTATCAGGAGATGGGTAAGTATGTTTAATTTTCAGTCTTCTGGAATTGTAGTTGATCATTACACTGATCAGAGTTCCTAACTCTTTCAAAATTGTCTATTCAATATTGCTCTCATTGTACAAAGTGTTCTTTTGGTTCTGTTCATTTCACTCAGCATCAGTTCATACATGTCTTCTCACGTTTCTCTGGAAGCATCACCTTCATCATTTCTTATGGTACAATAGTACTCCATAACATTTATTTGTCATAATTTGTTCAGCCAATTGATGAGCAACCTCTCAATTTCCAATATTTCCCCACTACTAAAAGGGCTGCTATAAATATTTTGATATATGTGAATTCTTTTTTCTTTCATCTTTTTTTGTGGTATAAACTTAGTTTTAATATCACTGGGTCAAAGAGTATATACACAATTTTTTAAATTTAATTTTTATTTTATTTTATAATTATAACTTTTTTTTTTGACAGTACATATACATGGGTAATTTTTTACAACATTATCCCTTGCACTTACTTTTGTTCAGATTTTTTCCCTTCCTCCTCCAACCCCCTTCCCCAGATGGCAGGCAGTCTTATACACATTAAATATATTACAATATATTCTAGATACAATATATGTGTTTAGAACCGAATTTCTTGTTGCACAGGAAGAATTGGATTCAGAAGGTAAAAATAACAGTTTACACTCATTTCCCAGTGTTCCTTTTCTGGATGTAGCTGATTCTGTCCATCATTAATCAATTGGAATTGGATTAGCTCTTCTCTATGTTGAAGATATCCACTTCCATCAGAATACATCCTCATACAGTATCGTTGTTGAAATGTATAATGATCTTCTGGTTCTGCTCATTTCACTTAGCATCAGTTGATGTAAGTCTCTCCAAGCCTCTCTGTATTTCTCCTGTTGGTCATTTCATACAGAACAATAATATTTCATAACATTCATATACCATAATTTACCCAACCATTCTCCAATTGATGGACATCCATTCATCTTCCAGCTTCTAGCCACTATGAAAAGGGCTGCCACAAACATTTTGGCACATACAGGTCCCTTTCCCTTCTTTAGTATTTCCTTGGGATATAAGCCCAGTAGTAGCACTGCTGGATCAAAGGGTATGCACATTTTGATAACTTTTTGGGCATAATTCCAGATTGCTCTCCAGAATGGCTGGATTCTTTCACAACTCCACCAACAATGCATCAGGGTCCCAGTTTTCCCACATCCCCTCCAACATTCATCGTTATTTGTTCCTGTCATCTTAGCCAATCTGACAGGTGGTATATACACAATTTAATAGCTTTTTGGTCATAGTTCCAAATTACTTTCCAGAATGGCTGGATCAATTTATAGCTATAGCAAAGGGGAATAAAAATTCTTGTTTTCCCAAAAGTCTTCTAGTGTTTTTAAATTTTCTTTCTTTAAACTTTGCCAATCTGATAGGTGTAAGGTAGAACTCCAAAGTGTTTTAATTTGCATTTTTCTAACTATTAGTGATTTTAGAGCCTATTTTCACATGGTTATAGAGAGTCTGAATTTCTTTCTCTAAAAACAGCTTGTGTTTTCTTTTCTTTGACCGTTTATTGCTATGGAATGAGTCACAACCATGTGAGAAAGTCCATTTCATTTTTGGACAGCTCTTCTAAGTCAACCTAAGCTCAAAACCTCAAAAATCATCTTTGACTTTTCCCACTCCCTCAACCCATGGACAATTAGTTGCCAGGAGTCTACTTCTATGATCTCTCAATTATCTTTTTTCCATTCCTACTGCCAATGCAGGCTCTTTTTCTTATTCAGGCAAAAATAATTTCTTGTTTATTTTTGTCTATCTTTTACCCTCTAGATTATAGATGGATACATAATAGTTCTTTAACAAATGTTTGCTGGATTTCATAGAATCTATTACTTCCTATGTTTTAGGGAAAACCTGAGTTTTAAATATTTCCAAGTTTTAATCATTATAAAGGAAGAAGCCCTTAACCTTCCTTCCAATTGACTTGTTATATATTTCTTAGAGAATGTTTAAAGGGAGCTCTATTCTAAAAAAAACCTCTTCATATTGGCTGAAAAAATTGGTTCTGTGCTCCATAACTGATCACTGCTAAACCAATCACCCTTGGAGACAAGGACCTGGAAGAAGTTATTGTTAAGAAACTATAATAAAAAATTCAAATTAACAATTAAAATTTAACAAATTGAGTGCCTGGTACATGTAGAATATAAGACCCTTGCAGACAGAGACCGTCTCACTTTAGTATTTGTATCCCCTGATTCTAGAACAATGCTTGGCATTTGGCAGTGATGATCTTCTGGGGCAGTTGGCAGAGAGAGAATGAAATATTGACGCAATTATTTTCTAGGGAAACCAATCAGGTTAGCTCATGGTCCCACCTTCTGTGGAGTTGTCTAGTCAGAAATCCAAGTTAAGTCACATCCCTGAAGTCCACCCTCTGTGGAGGTTGTGGATAGACCCACCTTACTGTGTCCAGCCAAGAAATTCTAGTCATGTCCCTGAGGTCAAATTTCCCCTATAAATCTGTTTATGGTCCACACCATCTTTGCCGCATCCTTTTGGCTCAATCTGCCATGACATTCTGCTTTGTGGTTTCTTTCCCTTCACCCTTACCCCATGCTACATGGTGTTTCTCCTCTCATCCCCTGCTATGCTCTCTTCTACACCCCCTGGGCCTGATCTTTCTCCTTATATCTAACTTTTTTAGGGTGCTGCCAGCCAAGGTCATGCTCCAGTGTCATGGACTGTTTCTTTTCTCCTGGCTGATTGTGAGCTCCCCTAAAGAACTTCTCTTTCTGTCATTCATTATCAAAACTCCTTTCCTTGCTATGTGCTCTCCCAACTATTTCTCATATTTACCACTTCTGGTATCTATTGTATCTCCTCATTTTGTCTGTAACCTCTTCTCCTAAATAAACCTACCTTTTGCCAAAGAGAATGGCCATTGGGAATTCTTCCCTCGACCAAACCCCAATATCTGGTGCTCTCTTAAATCACATCATTTAGTGACTGAGCCTGCAAAACACATCATTTGCAAATCAGCCACATCAGTAGGTACTAAATAAATGCTTATTGGTTGATGATATGTGGAAAGTATTTGAATTTTTGTGGAAATGGTACCAGAGTAGACACCAAATAATCCACATGTCCATCTTGTCTTCTTTCCCATGTCACCTGTTCTAGGTTACTTAGAGGCTCAATAAAACTCACTGTGGCCAAGAAAAGGAAGAAAACTGACATTGATAATGACAAGTAAGTTAATATTTGAACTAACATATTGTTAGATATTAGATCTGGCAGTCTTGAGACCACCAAGACAGGCTCCTCTTAAGAGAGGCTGTAGCTTATAGAATCTATGTATGGAAATCATTGTTATAAGATCAGGCCAGGTCATGAGGCTATCATGATGTTCTCCCCTTAAGGGAAGCTCTAAGCTTATAGAACAAATTCATGGAAAAATACTGACAATAATATTTTTGAAGGTTAGTACAACTGTGTGCCCCAAATAATATTTTGTCTGTTACCAGCTTGTTTTTCTCCATGATACACAAACCCCCCAAATAATATTTTGTCTACCACCAGCTGTCCACTCTGAATAGGGTCACATACCCCAGAATTAAGCCTGTTTTCTTTTTCTGATCCAATAAAAACTTACACTTCCCTAGAGGCATACAATCTTTGGTGGTGATAAGGAAAAATGCAGATGATAAAATTAATTTTCACTAAAGTATGAATGACTATAGCATTGATATGTTAATCTTTTGAAGAGTATTTTCATTTCAAAAGCTTGTTAGCCCAAAGAAATGAATCTCCAATTTCATCTAGGCTCATCTACTTATTTATTTTAACAAAGGATACTTACCAATGCCTCTCAATTTGCTGTTTTATAGCACTAACATCAAACTGAAGGGTTCTTGTTGGGTAATAGATTAAAATTGCCTTCATCTTCCTGTGTTCTTGGCCCTTAACTTCTGGTTTCCATGGGAATAGGAGTGGAAAAAAATTCTCCAAATAAAATTTTAAAAATTAATCAACTTTAATGCTTTGTATAAAGCAGTAAAAAGGCTTGTTATTGTATCCTAGAAAACCTTTTATTTTCCATATACTTAAGTCATTTTTTACATATATTATTTCATTTGTTAAAAGATAATGGAAAGAGGTCTGGACTTCTACTCTTCTGTCTAAGCTACTTAGGAGATGGGTGATATTAGGCAAACTACTGAAGCTCTTGCTTTTCTTATTTGTAAAGTGGATATATCATACCTGATCACAGAGGTCAAGTGAGATAATGTATGTAATTTATATGATGGGTCCCCAGAACTAGTATGCTGGGTTTGTGGCATCAAATATAAACATCAACCTTTTAAATCACCTTGGTACACCTACAGGAAGTCAGTTTCATTATTTTTTTGCAAGCTATCACTTAAAGGCAATTTGGGTCTGCCATTTTATTTCCATTAGAGAGTTCTCCCTCCACTGAACTCCTGTTTCCTCATATTAGATTTTATCCTTTAACCATACCACTCTAACTCCTTGGGTTTTTGTCTTGTTTTCCCAACACAGCTGGGTACTCCTTGGGGGCAAGGTGCATAGTGTCTTCATTCTTTGCTTGCCCACAGTGCTTAGCAGAGAATTGAGCCTTGTAGGGGCTCACTAAATACCTTTTCCATAAATGAGTGAATGCATCTTGATTTTAGGCGATTGTCTGTTTTGGCAACATTTAATATCTTCAGACTTCCTGAGAAAGTCCTAGACCAAAGGTATCAGGATGTTTATAATGAAGAGATTTCTAGGCATGAGAAAAAAATTGAAATTTGATGCAAATTTCATATTGAAGGTGGGTTTCCCTTACCAGACCAGTTCTATCACACTTTTACCTCAGCCAAAGACATACTTTTATTCATCTTTTGTTATTTTCCTTTTACAATTTTCCACTTAGAAGCCTTACACAGATATCTTATTGATGAGGATTTTAAAGAATGATATGGGAAGGGATAGAAGAAAAAATATGATTTATTAATTACATTTCTTATTCATTTTCAGTGATTTTTTTCAGTGATGTCCTATTCTTCATGCTCTTTTGGGATTTTCTTGGTAAAGACACCAGAGTATTTTTCCATTTCCTTCTCCAAACTCATTTTACAAATAAGGAAACTGAGGCAGTGTGAAGTGATTTGCCTAGGGTCATATACTAGTGTCTGAAACCAGATTTGAACTTGGAAAAATGCTGGGACTCTATCTACAATGCCACTTAACTGCCCCAAAGATTTTTTATAGTCTAATAACCCTAACTGACATATCTTCTTCTTTACATGCCATTTAAGGAAAGCATAGTCTTTTTCTTTTTTAGTGATTTTGTTCCATAGAACCCTCATTTGTTCTCAGGTACCAAGGGGATCCTGATAGAAAGGGCATTTCAAATACTTTGAGAAAATCTGTATTCTTTTTTGTGAAGTGATTTATTAAAAACTTAGTATTGAATATCAATACAAAACTTCTTTAGTAACTACTAAGAGGAAAATCAATTTAAGTGCATACAATCATCAAACCATTTTTCTAAAAGCAGGCTTCTTAACCTGGGATCTGAGGGGTCAGTGGATAGATTTGGCAAAATCTTTGATCTTGGATGCATCTTTGTTTAAATGTCATTGATTCCTTTGTAATCCTACATATTTTAGTTTATGCATTTCAAACATCCTGACAAGGACTCTTTAGGTCCAGACTGCTAATAGGGGTGCTGACACAAAAAAGTTAAGAAACCCCTTTCTGGAAAACTCTCTTACATGGATTTTGAAAGATTAAAAAGATATTATTATATATAAAAAATAAATCCTTTCCTGGAACATCATAAAACCTAGACCTGGCAGGGGCTTTAGAGGTCATCTATACCAACTGCTTCACTTTACAGATCCCATCAGGATTATTTGTTCATTCTCATTCTCATTTTCATTCCCATAGGATGGGAGGCACAGTAGACAAGGCAGTAGGCTAGGGGTTAGGAAATCCTGAATTCAAATTCTACATGACTCTGGACAATTCACCCAATCTGTTAACCTCAGTTTCCCCAACTGTAAAATGAGAGAAATATTAGTACCTATCTTCCAGGGTTGTTGTGAACATTAAATGAGATAACATTTGGGGAGTACTTAGCCCAATGCCTGGCATATTATGCTGTTGTTCAGTCATATTCAGTGATGTTCAGTTCTTTGTGATCCCATTTGGGGTTTCTTGACAAACAACAGAAAGGTCTGCCATTCATTTTATGGTTGAGGAAATTGAGGCAAATTGTGTTTAGTGACTTGTCCAGGATCATATATTTGAATAAGTGTTTGGGGCCAGATTTGAACTCGGGAAGAAAAGTATTCTTGAGTCCCAGCCCAGAACTCTATGCATTGTGACAACACCTAGCTTCTCAATGTGCCCTCATACATTGTAGGTACTATATAAATGCTAACTAGTACTACTAATTCCATTTTATTGATTCTTCTCTTTTTTTCTTTACCCTTTAGAAAGTTCTTTTCATACTTTGTTGAATTCATCATACTTGTCTTAAGGCCCATAAAGAAGTTTTATCATTTTACATGAACTGATGCTGAAGGAAACAAGCAGAACCAGGAATACATTGTACACAGTAACAGCAAGAATGCGATGATCAGCTATGAAAGATTTGGTTCTTCTCTGTGGTTCAGTGATCCAAAGGAATCCTAATAAACCTTGGATAGAAAACACAACCTGAATCCATAAAAAGAACTATGGAGATTGAATGTAAATCAACACATCCTATGTTCACTTCTTTTTCTGTTTGTTGTTTTTTTTTTTCTCTACCATGGCTTTTCCCTTTTGTTCTGATTTTTCTCTCCCAACATGATTCATAAAACAGTGTGTATTTAAAAACTAATCAATTAAAAGAATAACTCACAATCCATGCTGCTGAAATGTAATAAAGAATTTTATCATTGATTTAACCATTCTCTTATTGGATGCTATGAATTTTTGTGATTATACATAATCCTGCTTTGAAGATCTTTGGAGAGATAGTTTCGTGGTTGTTTTTGGTGTTTTTAGGGCCTGTTCACCATGCTTCTGTTCTTTGCTTTGCTAGCTCCTGACATAATGCCAGGGGGTTGGGAAGGATTTTAGGAGTTTACTGTGTAACTTTTTCATTTTATAGATAAGTATCAAGACGTTCAGAGGCCTTTCTCTTCTATTTTCTGAGGCTCGGCTGAAAACAAGGGCAGTGAGTGTGCTTGTAGATCAGAAAGGCCACTGGAAAAAATCTTACAAAAGAACTGCATCATGAAACAAGAGAGGGGTTAGTGGCAAGCACATGAGGGTCCCATAGCCTGGGAATGTCAGCTTTGGAATCTGAGACTCCACTGAGTGGGAAGATTTCTGGAAAATCCCCTTCCCTCCCCCCATTCAGCCCTCAACTATTGCCTTCTCACTATATTTGTTTCTACTTCCTCCCTCTGGGAAGGGAGAATAATTGAAGAGAATGAAGAAATAATGCCTGTTTTGAAGAATTTCAGGTTTGCTCCTAATTTTCTGATCAAACCACTAGGAGGGAAGTTGCCGATCCCTGGGGGATGTATGCTTTGGAATCACTGGTTTTGTCTGGCTTTTTGTCTCCTAAGTCCTGTGGAGAACCTGAATGTGCTTTTTTCACCAGCAGGCTTGCCCCCAGGCTACGAAAGTAAAGTCAATAAGATTCACTATTCTTTGCTTTTCACCAGTCAAGCAGATGTTATCTGCTAGGCTGCTTGAATGGATTTCATATTTTTAAGTGCCCACAGTAGGAAAGATACTTTATAGAAAGACCATGTTCATCTTTTTCAGTTCTGATGGTAGATAGAAAGTAGCTTTGGAAAAAAAAAATGCTAGATTATGACCTTTATTACATTTTTTAAAAACCACATAGATGAATCTGTTGTAAGAGCATTTCAAGTGGCAAATACTAGAGCCACCCACTCATCGGAGGATGACAGAATTTTGAAGAAGGAAAGAGGGTTTGGTTTTTTTTTGTTTGTTTGTTTGTTTTGAGGCTGGGGTTAAGTGACTTGCCCACCGTCACACAGCTAGGAAGTATTAAGTGTCTGAAATCAGATTTGAACTCGGGTCTTCATGAATTCAAGGCTGGTGCTCTATCCACTGCGCCACCTAGCTGCCCCAGGAAAGAGGTTTTTTTTTTTGTTTTTTTTTTTGTTTTTTTTTTTTTTTAATTTTTTATTTTATTTTATAATTATAACATTTTTTGACAGTACATATGCATGGGTAATTTTTTACAACATTATCCCTTGCACTTACTTCTATTCAGATTTTTTCCCTTCCTCCCCCAACCCCCTCCCCCTGATGGCAAGCAGTCTTATATATGTTAAATATATTACAGTATAATTTAGATACAATATATGTGTGTAGAACCGAATTTTTTGTTGCACAGGAAGAATTGGATTCAGAAGGTAAAAATAACAATTTACATTCATTTCCCAGTCCTTTTCTGGATGTAGCTGGTTCTGTCCATCATTAATCAATTGGAATTGGATTAGCTCTTCTCTATGTTGAAGAAATCCACTTCCATCAGCATACATCCTCGTACAGTATCATTGTTGAAGTGTATAATGATCTTCTGGTTCTGCTCGTTTCACTCAGCATCAGTAGATGTAAGTCTCTCCAGGCCTCTCTGTATTTCTCCTGTTGGTCATTTCTTATAGAACAGTAATATTCCATAACATTCATATACCATAGTTTACCCAACCATTCTCCAATTGATGGACATCCATTCATCTTCCAGCTTCTAGCCACTATGAAAAGGGCTGCCACAAACATTTTGGCACATACAGGACCCTTTCCCTTCTCTAGTAGTTCCTTGGGGTATAAGCCCAGTAGTAGTATGGCTGGGTCAAAGGGTATGCAGATTTTGATAACTTTTTGGGCATAATTCCAGATTGCTCTCCAGAATGGTTGGATTCTTTCACAACTCCACCAACAATGCATCAGTGTCCCAGTTTTCCCACAGCCCCTCCAACATTCATCGTTATTTGTTCCTGTCATTTTAGCCAATCTGACAGGTGTGTAATGATACCTCAGAGTTGTCTTAATTTGCATTTCTCTGATCAATAGTGATTTGGAACACTCTTTCATATGAGTGGAAATAGTTTTAATTTCATCATCTGAAAATTGTCTGTTCATATCCTTTGACCATTTATCAATTGGAGAATGGCTTGATTTCTTATAAATTAAAGTCAATTCTCTGTATATTTTGGAGATGAGGCCTTTATCAGAACCTTTAACTGTAAAAATTTTTTTTCCCAATTTGTTACTTCCCTTCTAATCTTGTTCGCATTAGTTTTGTTTGTGCAGAAACTTTTTAATTTGGTGTAATCAAAATGTTCTATTTTGTGATCAATATTGGTCTCTAGTTCTCCCTTGGACACAAACTCCTTCCTCCTCCACAAGTCTGAGAGGTAAACCATCCCATGTTCCTCCAATTTATTTATGATTTCGTTCTTTATGCCTAAATCTTGGACCCATTTTGATCTAATCTTAGTATGTGGTGTTAAATGTGGGTCCATGCCTAGTTTCTGCCATACTAATTTCCAGTTTTCCCAGCAGTTTTTGTTAAATAATGAATTCTTATCCCAAAATTTGGGATCTTTGGGTTTGTCAAAGATTAGATTGCTATTTTTATTCACTATCTTGTCCTGTGAACCTAACCTATGCCACTGATCAACTAGTCTATTTCTTAGCCAATACCAAATGGTTTTGGTGACTGTTGCTTTATAATATAGCTTTAAATCAGGTACACTTAGACCACCTTCCTCTGACTTTTTTTTCATTAGTTCCCTTGCAATTCTCGACCTTTTATTCTTCCATATGAATTTTGTTGTTATTTTTTCTAGGTCATTAAAATAGTTTCTTGGGAGTCTGATTGGTATAGCACTAAATAAATAGATTAGTTTGGGGAGTATTGTCATCTTTATTATATTCGCTCGGCCTATCCAAGAACATTGAATGTCGGAAAGAGGTTTTTTAAAAGTCATCTAATCCAAACTTCATTTCAAAGATGAAGAAAATAGGACCCCAAGAAATGCTTTTCCCACAATTGGCAAATGACAAACGCAATTATAATTACTAATTCAGGAAAGTAGATGAACATATTTTTGAGTCAATGGGGTTGTGACTTGCCTAGAGTCACATCGATGTGATTTGTAGGAACCAAATGATGTGATTTAGGAGAGCAATTGCTACACCGAATGATGAGATTGATGTAAGCACTAAATGTTGGGCTTCCATCATGTGAAGAATTCACTGTGGCCATTCTCTTTGGTAGGTTTATTTAGGAGAAGAGGTTACAGACAAAATGAAAAGATAGGACAGACACCAGGATAGAGTAATAGAGTTGGGAGAGCAAAGAAAGGAGTTTTAACAATTAATAATAATGTTGCCTAGTGAAATGCACAATTAACCAGGAAAAAGGGAACACCTCATGAAGTGGGATTACACCATTGGCTGGCAAGCTAAATCTTTAGAGGGATTTAGCATCCTAAAAGAGTTAACTCTGAGAAGGAGAAAAGAATAGAGAATAGAGGGGGGGGGCCTGAAAGGAGAAACACAAATGAAATGGGGAAGGGGGGATAAGACACCACAAGACAGAGTGTCATGGCAAAGTGACTCAAAGTGGTTCAGCAAAGATGGCATCAGCCATCATTTATAGGGGAAATTTAACCTCAGGGATTTAACCTAACTCGGATTTCTGACCAGACACACCAAGGCAGGGCTGTCCACTACCTCCACAGAGAATGGGGTTATAAGGCTAAAGTGATCCCCATCAGTGCCCTTCCCTGCCTGCCCCAGGAAACAATTCCATCAGTACTCTAGTCCCTTTCTGCCAACCATGCCTTCTGATTCCAGTGCCAGTTCTCTATCCACTACACAGCCTCCCTGCCCCTAGATTAACATTTTTAAAAACAGATTTTTAACAATAAGGATTGAAATACATAAACACGTGAATTCATTTCCTGAGGATTCCAATCAGTCAAGACTTTGCTGTGTGTTTTTTTTTTTCTTGTATTCATTATTTTTGCAATGTCTCTGCTGATGGAACAACTTAGAATCATAAATTCCACTTCTGCATTCAATTGATTCAGTCCAACAAACATGTTGTTGTTTAGTTGTTTTCAGTCATGTCCACTCTTCATGACCCCATTTAGGGTTTTCTTTGCACAGATAGTGAAGTGGTTTGCCATTTCCTTCTCTAACAAACATTTAGTATGCAATGATTCTATCACCCCAGAACCTCTTTTTGGGGGAGGGATTAGGTAATCCCCCTGAATTTCTTACATTTGCCCCATCTTTACCCCTCGAAATGGCCTTGGTTAAGACTTTTTTTTTTTTTTTTTTAAATCCCCTATCCTTTGGATTATTGTGATAGCCTTCCAAATGGTCTTCTAGCTTCCAGTCCATTCCATTTCCAATCCTTCCTATGTATAGTTAATAAAATAATTTTTTCCAGACACAGGCCTATCCATGGCACACTCCTGCTCTGAAAACTTCACCAGCTTCTTGTAGCCTTTAGGATTAAAGATAAAGTCTTCAGCTTGGTGTTTCAAAGCTGCTCAGAATCAGGCTCGATGACTTTTTCAGGCTTATTGTACAATTATTTGCCTTCACAAATTTGGTCTTCAAGCCAAAGTAGTTTGCTTGCTATTCCTACCAACCTATAGCTGAATCTCCTGCGTCTCTTTGCTTTTACACTGGGATGTCCTCCATACCTGGAACACTCCCTCTCCTTATCTCTGCCTCTTAGAGCCTGAGACCCTCTTAAACTGTGGTTCTCAAGTTAATATTGGGGTCTCATTAATGTGGGGATTGTGAAATTATGATTTATTATCAGTAAATGTTTGATTTGTATACCTATTTTATATACCTATATATTCAGGTCACATAAAAATTTCTAGGGTAAAAAGGGTGTCAAAAGTGGAAAAAGTTTAAGAAGCCCTGTTTAGACTGCCTAGCTTCCTTCAAAGGTCAGTTAATGGCTATCTCCTCTAGGAAGCCTTTCCAGATCCTGATCCTCTAATTAGAATCTCTTCTCTCTTCCCCATAGTATAATGTATGTTCTTACTTATATACATATTGTTTTCTCCAGTAGAATGTAAGTAGTCTCCTAGAATTCGGTATTTGTATCTCTCTTTCTCCTCCCCCAATTAGTACAGTGCCTTGCAAATAGGGGGCACTTAAAAACACAAACAAAGAAGCAATTAATTAATTCCCATTTTGTGGCAGGAACCATGCCAAACAGTCAGGCATACATTCAAAAGAAGTTAGCATTTTTTTTTAATTACAATTTGATTTTATTTTCAGGTCTTCATTCTCTTCTCTCTTTCCCCTAATTGAAAAACAAAAACCAAAATTCATTAGAAATATATTATCAGTTCATTGGTGTTTGATTCTTCCTGAGTCCATTGAATATTTTCTTGGCAAAGATACTGGGGTAGTTTGCCATTTTCTTTTCTAGCTCCACTTACAGATAAGGAAATGGAGGCAAATAGGATTAAGTGGCTTGTCTTGGATCACACAACTATTAAGTGTCTATAAGGCCAGATTTGAACTCAGGAAGATGAGTCTTATAGTTCTAGGTCTGGTACACTATACACTTCGCTGAACTGCCTAGAAACGTGTATAGTCAAGCAAAACAAATTCCCCCATATTAATAAAGTTTCAGTCTGCATTCTGAGTCTATGACCTCTTTATCTTGAGGTGGGTAGCATAGAAGCTAATATTCTAATGGGAAAATAGTAAATGTGTGGTCTGTGTGATAATCTAGCTAAGGAGTAATGGGAATCTGAACTCAAGTTATGGTCATACGAGGAGAAAGGAGGGGCTGGATGGGAAGGACGAAGTGATAGATTTGATTAAGATATGGCAGCTGATGCGATAGGTTGTATAAAGAAAAGTGAACACCTGAGAGACTGATAGAAATGCTTGCTATTTAGTTTGAGAATAGCAAATTATTCTCTGCACACCCAATAAAGGGTCATCCACCCTTTACTTGAAATCTCTAGGGAGAGAAATTCATTACCATGTGGGGCAGCCCATTTCAGTTTGGGGTAGCTCTAGTTCTGAGAAAATTATTCCTTATATCAAACCTGAAATTTCCTTTTTATTTTTCCTCCTTCTGTCCTCTTAGCCAAATAGGACAAGTCTAATCTCATCTTCATGTGACAGTTTTTCAGATATTCAATAGTTTTCATGTTCCTCTTGAGCTTCCTCTAGGCTAAAAATGCTCAGTTCTTTTAGCTAATCCACATAGGAACATGAGCCTCCTCTAGGCTAAAAATGCTCAGTTCTTTTAGCCAATTCACATAGGAACATGAACTTGAGGCCCCTAATGGTCCTGCCCCAGCCCTCTCCTCCAAATCATTTCTAGCTTATAAATTCCTCTTCTAAAATGGGGTTACTTAGAACAATACTTCAAATAGAGTCCAACCAAGTCTCTTCCTTAATTCTTGTTTCTCGTAAAGTACCCCAAGATTCTAGCAGCTTTTGGGAGCTAAACTATCATCCTGTTGATTCATATTGAGCTTAAAGTTCATGAAAACTGTCAGATCTTTCTATCTAACCATGAGTCGGTAGTGTGCTGTAGCAGCCAAAATAACTAGAATGATCTTGGACTACATTAAAAGAAGCTTGTCTTTTAGCAATAGAGAGATGAACTCTGTCCTTGTTAGCCCTTCTCTGGAATCTGGAGTTCATTTCTGGGGGGCAGATTTAAGAAGGACATGGAATACTTTAACATATTTAACATGTATGGGACTACCTGCCATCTAAGGAAGGGGGTGGAAGGAAGGACAGGAAAAGCTGAAACAGAAGTTTTTACAAGGGTTAATGTTGGAAAATTACCCATACATATATTTTGTATATAGTTATAATAAAAAAATGTAAAAAAAAATCAGATAGTTTTGAAAGAAAAAAGTTTCATGATAACAACAAAAATGAAAACATTTGATGTATTTCTACCAATAACATGTCATTTAATAATATAATACTGCATATATTAATAAAATAAAATGAGTGATGATTAAAAAAAAGAAGAAGGAGGAGGACATGGAGAAATGACAGCATATTCAGAGGAGCCAGAAAAAATGAAGGTCTTTAGTCTGTTATCAATTGGGCATGTTGAGCCAGGTAAAGACAAGAATTTGAGGTGAAAGATAGTATTTCCTGAATTCTTTTTCATGTCTGACTCTCTGTGACCTTATTTGGGGTCTTCTTGACAAAGATACTGGAGTGGTTTGCCAATTTTTTTCTTCCAGCTCATTTTACAGATGAGGAAATTGAGGCAAATAGAATTAAGAAACTTGCACAGGGTCCCATAGCTCATGTCTGTGAGGCTACCCAGGAAGATAAGGTGCCCTGTCCACTCACTATACCATTGCATGATAGGTATCTTCAAGTATCCAAAGGACTGATATGCCTGGGGGGGATTAGGCTAATTCTCTTTGGTTCCAAAGGGTTGAACCAGAAGCAGTGGGTAAGAAGTGGTCAAAAGACCAGATTAGACTTGATACCCAGAAAATATTTCCTAAATATGGGAGCTGTCCCAGAGTGGGATTGATGGCCCTGACATGGAATTGGGATTTCTCCTCCTTGGAGACAGAAGGTGATTGAGTGAAGATTCCTTTCTTGTGTTGAAGAGACCAAAAAGCCTCTGAGATCCCTTCCAATGCTCAGATTCTGTAATTTTTTATTCTTCTTGTGACTTCTAAAAGTGACTTTTCTGAAACCATGTTTAAGAATTTCATTTTATTAGACTCAAAACAATGGCCTCTCCTCTCTGTATGTTTTGGGATCATGACTGTCATCTAGTGAATTACTTATCCCTCTCAGATTTGGGTCATCTGCAGATTTAATGATAACATCATCCGTGACTTTATCTGAGGCACTGATTTAAAACAAAATAAAACAAAACAAAACAAACAAACAAACAAACAAAAAACTTTATTCAGCAAAGGTCCAAGAATAGATTTCTAGGATATTTCTATTTCCCAGTCTTTCTAATTCTCCCTGGTCTCCCAATCATATAACTTTTGTTGCTTTCTTCCATCTCCAGTCTTGACCCTTTATAGTCTCCTATTCTTGATCCCCCTCTCTCCCTTTGCTTGGCCAAACC
The DNA here is from genome assembly GCF_048593235.1 of Sminthopsis crassicaudata. NCBI lineage: Eukaryota > Metazoa > Chordata > Mammalia > Dasyuromorphia > Dasyuridae > Sminthopsis > Sminthopsis crassicaudata. The sequence goes on from NC_133618.1 coordinate 578,486,125, forward strand.
CCAACTGTAGGAAATTACCCATCATCCACCTTTCCCACTGAACATTTCTAGAGTAAATCTGATTGAGTGGGTACTACTTCTATTCATTTAATTGAATAGGAAACTCTTCAAGCTCGCCTTTGATGATTCTTCCTCTGTCATCTTCAAACTTTCCCCTGGCTATCAGCATCCTTAGATCTCTTTCCTTAAAAAAACAAATCAAAACAAAACAACTCGCCCACACCTTTTACTTCATGCTGCATTCCCTCAAACTTACCATTCTCCTTACCTTTCCTCCCTTTCAGAGCCAAAATCTTATATAATTCTGCATAACAGTCCTACCACTCAACTGAAATCCCTCCCTCCAAGGTTACTGGTGATCTCTGCCAAATCATACATACCCTCGTTCTTCTTGACTTCTTATTAGCTTTTGACATTGCTGACTATCTTCTTCATTAACATTCATGACACTGCTCTTTCCTGGTTCTCTCCCTACCTATCTCACTGTTGATTCTCATTTCCCTTTGCTGGATCATGTAATATCTATGTCCTATTTTCCTGCCCTGAGTGATCCCCAAGGCTCTGATCTGGGTCTTCTTTTCTTTCTTAGTCCCTTCATCAGCTCCCATGTGTTCAGTTATCACCTTTAGGTAGAAGATTCCCAGATGTGTACAGCTATATATCTAGTCCCTCCTGAGTGTCTTGTGTCATAGCCATATGCTGGACATTTCCATTTGAATGGCCTATTAGCTCCTTAAATTCAGCATTTCCAAAAAATAGAACTCATTATCCTTCCTTTTAAATCCACCCTTCCTCCAATTTCCCTAATCTATTGAATACCTAGGCTTGCACCTTCAGGGACATGACCCTGCTCACCCTTCATATCTAGTCCGTGGCCATGTGTTCTTGATTTTGCCTTCACAACTCTTGTATCCATCCTCTACTCTTCCCTCACTTGGCTACTTGTTCAGGTCCTCATCTCCTTTCATCTAGACTTTTCCTTTCGAGGCAATTGGGGTTAAGTGACTTGCCCACGATCACACAGCTATAGTTAAAGGTCTGAGGTCGGAATTGATCTCAAGTCTTCCTGATTCCAGAGTGGTACTCTATCCACTACATCACCTAGCTGCCCCTTATCTAGACTATTTCAACGATCTCCTAATAGGCCTCACTGCTTTTGATCTCTACACTTGCTCATTCTCTGCACAATCACCACAACAATATTACTGAAGATCAAATCTGACCACATCACACCTTACTCAAGAATCTTCAGTGGCTACCTATTGCCTTTGGGATGACAAACAACCCCCTACCCCTGCCCCAGGTATATTTCACATTACTTCAGATTTTGTGGGGGACCAAATAGGCTTACTTTCTGCTCTCTGAACTTACCATTCCATGTCCTGTCTTTGTACCTTTCTTTAGACTGTGCTCTATACATTCTTCCCATTCCTTCCCCACCCCATCCTTAATTTCTTTCTACTAAAAATCCTTAGCTTCCTTTAGGTCTGGTTCAAATGCCTTTTCTGATCCTCTGATTTTTTGTTAACATTGTCTTCTTCCCCAATTTATCCTTTATTTACCTCTCTATATACCTATTGAGTTGTTGTTCAGTCATTATTTATTCTTTGTGACCCCATTTGGGATTTTCTTGGCAGAGGTACTGGAGTGTCTTTGTCATTTCCTTCTGCTCATTTTACAGATGAAGAAACTTCGGCAAACAGGGTTAAGTGACTTGCCCAGGGTCACATAGTTAGTATGTATCAGAGATCAGATTTGTACTCAAGAAGATGAATCTTCCTGACTCCAGACCTGGCCCTTTATTCACTGTGATACCCAACAGCCTGTTGTATTTCCCAGCAAAATGGAAAATCCTAAAGGACAAAACATTAGTAATTGTCACTTGTATTCCTAGCACTTGGTATAAGTCCTGTACAAAATCAGTACTCAGTAAATGCCGATCACAAAAATATAATGCATTAATAATATTCATGGAGGTTCATTGATAATCTATCTTTGTTGGTCACAGTCAAGCTTTCACAAGCATCATTCCTCTTTGCCTCATCTCAGTACATTGTAAAGAATCTTGATTTTGAGAAATCTCAAAGGATCCTATATCCCATGCAGTAGAGGAATCTCCCTTCCCCCCTCCTTTATTGAGCATTTTAGTTTCAAAAGACATTCCTAGAGTGTCTGTTAAAAGTCTTGCTATGTAAGCTCTACTTCTACAAAGTGTTTCTGGGTCATTCACTAACCTTTTCCTCATTTTGTATCATATGGTGTACACAGATCAAGGGTACTAGAGGCAATCTTGCCCTTGAATATGATTTGTAGCATTACGCACATTTGAGCTGTTTTATCTCAAAAGAAAACCTTTCCCATGCTGCTTTGCCACCATCCTTCTTTCAGCTTGCAGATGTGCTAATGTCTTTAGATCAGTTCCAAGTCCATGAAATGGGAATAATTGATACTGAAGGAGGATAAAAAGCGAAACAGCTGTGTGTCCTAGAAATGTAACCTTGTGCATTTGGGAGGGAGAATGTGCTTATCTACTTAATGGAAGACCTTTAAAGATAAATGAATAAACTATGAAGCAGGCTGACAAGGAGCTGCTGCTACACATGTTTATTTCTTCCTTTTAACTGCTGCCATATTACAATAAAGTGTACTAGCTCCACTTAGGCTTCACCTGGATGGTGAAGAGCTTTTTAATTATTTAGAGAAATGGACCATTAAAAAATCTTGGGTTGAAATAGCAACAGTTCAACTGATGACACAGCCCAAAATTTGCATCCTGTTCCTTGCCCCAGTGTCCATGTTTATCCATTTTGCAGAATTCTAAGAATCATAGCAGGAAAATGACCCTGGACTTTTCTAGGTTGGAGTTTCCCCAGAAATTTTGTATAATAGGAACTTCTTATTTGGGTGAAAATTCAGAGTCTCTGAGATAGATGTGCAGTTAGTCAGCCAGTTAGTTAAAAACCTTCTGTTGAGTGCTTATTATGTGCCAGATAGATAGTAGGTGGCTCAACAGATAGAGTACAGGGCTTGGAGTCAGGAAATCCTGGATTCAAGTGCAACCTCAAACTAGCTGTGTGATCCTGGGCAAGTCACTTAGCTTCTGTTTGCCTTAATCTAGTAGAGAAGGAATTGGTCAATTATTCCAGTGTCTTAGCCAAGAAAACCCCATGGACTGTATTGACGTGCTATGGTCCATGTGAACACAAAGGGTAGGCTATGACTGAATGTCTGGAAAATGATAAATGGGCTGGGTATAGTGTTGAGTGCTGGGATGCAAAGAAAAGCACCCACAGCACAACAAAACAAAACTCTTGCAATTCCTGCATTCTATTGGGGAGACAATATGTAAATGTCTAGGTATATACAAGACATATACTGAAGATAAACTGAAAGAGGAAAGGATCAGTATCCAAGGAGACAAGCAAAGGCCTCCTGCAGAAGCTAGGATTGAGATGAGTCTTGCAGGAAATGAGGAAAACTAAGCAGAAGTAGAGGCAGCTAGGTGGTACAATACATAATATACTAAGCTTGGAGTCAGGAAGGCCTGAGTTCAAATACAGTTCCAGACACTTTACAGTGTGACCCTGAACAAGTCACTTAACTCTGTTTACCTCAGTTTCCTCATCTGTAAAATGAGTTGGAGAAGAGAATGACAAATCATTCCAGCATCTTTGCCAATAAAATCCCATATGGGGTCAGACTAGACTGAAATAATTAAACAAGAACAATAAAGCAGAAAAAATAAAGGGACAGAGTATTCCAGAGGTAGAAGACAGATAATACAAAAGCCATAAGGAAGTTGGTATAGCTAGAAGGGAATGTGTAGAGTGAGGTAAAGTATAAGAAGAGTAGAAAGATAACAAGAAGCCGGATTAAGAGTGTCAAATGAAGAAGTGAACAGAACCTGAAAAACAACATATGTTATAACAGCAATATAATAAAAAGGTCAATTTTGAAAAACTTAAGAATTCTTGATAAATCTAATAATCAAACAAGATGCTTGAGATAAAAAAAAATGTGACTCATCTCTGCACAGAGAAGGAATGGACTAAATATACAGAATGACATACTCATTTTTGGACATGGGCAATATGAGAATTTGTTTTCTTTGATTTTACTTACACACACACACACACACACACACACACACACACACTCCTAACAACGAGTTTTCTTTTCTTTTCTTTTTTTCCAGTAGGAGAATGAATAGAAAATAAATGCTTGTTAATTGGGGGTGGGGGTGGGAATTACTGCTCGTAGAGTTCAGATGTGGGAGGTAGGGAAGGGAAGGAGAGTAGGAGTAGCTGTGTTTACCCTAATGCTTCTGAACTGAGTCAGGAGTTATACAGGTCATCCCCATCACACTATGCTAAGGACTGGGGATACAAAGACAGAAATGAAACAGTCCCTACTATTAGGAAACTTATGCTCTGAGGAGGAGGTGATTGTACAACATGTAAACAGATAAACAAAGACACCAAAATGCATTTTTTGAAAAATTAATTTTCTTTTCTTTTTCAATAAAAAATACTTATTTCTCCCTTTCACCTTTTCTTTTCTTCCTCCTCCTTCCCTCCAGTTCCCATTCTCAAGCCTCCCACCATTGGAGAAAATAATAAGAGGTAGGTATTGTGGTGAATGCCTGTACAATCTGCTACTGGGGGAAACTAAGGCTGGTGCATCACTTGAATTTAGCAGTTCCCAGAGGTAGTCAATCCACACTAATTATGACTCCAATGTGAGGAGCCCATGGGAGGGAGAGGGCACTAGGTTGTCTCAAGAGGGGAAAAAAGTGAAGTATTTCCAATCAGATTTTTGGATCGACCATATGGATGACTGTTATATTTCCATTCTGAATAAAATGGAGAGACCCAGTCTCAAAAATAAAACAAAAGGAAAAGAAAACATAATCAAGCCTTCCAAACTCCTTCATTGTCCATATCTAAAAACCCAGTGCTTCATTTCTGCTCCCGCAGTCTATCATCTCTCTGTTAGGAAAGTATGCTTTATCATTGGTCCTCTGGATAGAGGTGAGGATTCTAAGACATGTACTCCAAACTTGGAGAACAATTTTATGGGGCACAGAGAAAGGAGGTGGAATGTTGAATTTGGGCTCTAATATGCAAGTTTAGTTGGAGTATAGCATGTGTGAATGGGTAAGTAATATGAAACAAGAGGGGAAAGATATGAAGGATTTTAATATTTACTTAAAGGGTTGCCATGTAGAAGAGAGCTTAGTCTTATTCTGTTAGGTCTCAGAACATAAAACCAAGAAGATGAAAGTTAGAAAAATACAAATTTAGGCTTGTCCTAAAGAAAAACTTCCTTACAATTAGAGCTAACTCTTTTTAGCCATGTGGTGATTCAAGATAATTCTAATATAGTTGAGATGGAAAATGCCAACCACATCCAAAAAGAAAACTATGAAGACTAAATGTGGATCAAAGCATAGAATTTTCACCTTTTAAAATTTATTTGTTAGCTTTTTCTTTCTCATATTTTTTTCCTTTTGGTCTGGTTTTTCTTGCACAACATGACAAATATGAAAATATTTAAAAGAATTGCTCATATTTAACCTATATCAGATTGCTTGCAGTCTTGGGGAGGGGGAGGTAAGGGAGAGAGGAAGAAAAATTTGGAATACAAAATCTTGCAAAAAATGAATGCTGATGATTAACATATATTGAGTTACTTGCCATCTAGGGGAGAGGGTAGGGGAAAAAAGGGAGAAAAGAATTTGGAACACAAGGTTTTGTTAAGAGTGAATTTTGAATATGCTTTGAAAATAAAAAAGCTCTTTCAAAAAAAAAGAATGTTGAAAACTATCTTTAGATGAATTTGGAAAAATAAAATACTATTGAGGAAAAAAATTAAAGCTATCTAGTGAATGATTCTAATGATCAGTAGTATTGGTATTTGAAATCACTTGTCCTGGCAGATTATGGGTTCTCTTTCATTGAAAATCTTTAAGCAAAAGTTGCTTATCCACTTATTCAAGATGCTGTTAGGAGAATTTTGTGGGGTATGAATTGAACTAGATGGCCACTGGGGTCCCTTCCAATTCTAAAATCCTATGGAATGCCAGGCTGGGGAGCTTATATGAGGGCAGGGACCATTTCACTTTTATATTTATATCCTTGATATCTACTGAAGGCCTGCCACATAATGGGCATTTAATAATTGCCTATTGATTGATAATAATTCATCTGAAGAAGATCTGGGACTGCAATGAAAGGGGCATATTATAATGGAAATCATATCATTTGTTTTCTTACTGGGTGGGATAAGGGCTGGAGAAAGGAAAAGAATTTGGAACTCAAAATCTAAAAAAAAAAAAAAGAATTTTAAAATAAATAAAACTCATAATGATATGGTAATTTTAAAAAGTAAAACAAACAAAATTAATGTGATCCTTAGGCATCATTAAGAGATAAGGGATAGTTCTGTTATATACTGACTTTGTCTGACTATATCAGGTCAGTTCTGGGTACTACATTTTAGGAAGCATATTGATAAGATGAAGAAGGTATCTAGAAGAGGAAAACCAGGATAAGACTTCAGGGGGATATTGAATTCCCACTCACTGGAAAATATCAAGCAAAGGCTATATGACCAATTGTTAGGAATGATGTAGGACAGGTGGCTCTTGTTCAAGTATGGGTTGGTCTAGATGGTCCATAAGGTTTCTTCCATCTCAAATCTGTGAAAGAGGAAACAAGTGAAGTGGTTTTGTTGTTGTTGTTGTTGTTATTGTTGTGTGTGTGAGTGTGTGTGTGTGTGTGTGTGTGTGTGTGTTTTGAGAAGGGGAGTTAAATAGTCTGATTTGTGCCTTAGGCAGATTATTTTCACAGCTGTGTGAAGGGTACATGGGAGATTTTGTTGTTGTTCAGTGGTGTCTAACTCTTTGTAACCCCATTTGGGATTTTCTTGTCAAAGATACTGGAGTTGTTTTCCATTTCCTTCTCCAGTTCACTTTACACACAAGGAAACTGAGGCAAAGAGGATTAAGTGACTTACCTAGGGTTATATAGCTAAGAAGTATCTGAGATCAAATTTGAACTCAGATCTTCCTGACTCTAACCTCAGCACTCACCTGAGCCAGGAGAGAGGAACGGGTTTTAAATCCAGGGCAACAAATTAGGAGGATCATAGATAGGATCATAGACTTAGAACTAAAAAAAGACTTCATATTCCAACTAGTCCAACTTATCATTTTACAGATGAGGAAACTGAGGCCCAGAGAAGTTAAGTAACTTCACACAGGTAAATGGTCAAACTGAGATTCATACTAAGTACACAGACTCCAAAACCAACACTGTCACCATTGTTCCACCATGTTTCTATTATAATAGTTCACACACAGATTGATGAGTATCTAAACTAGGTTGGCAATCAAGGGAACCAAGAAAAAGAGACAGATATGAGAAGTGTTGAAGAAACAGAATGGATGAAACTTGGTAATACTTTGGAAATGTTGGGAAGAGGGAAGAGTTTGGGATATTTCTAGGGATGCAAACTGAAATAACTTGGAAGAAAATAGTTCTGTCAAAAGAAATTTTCCAAAGGAAAATCCCCAAAGGACTTTAACATGAAACTAAAATCCAGTTAAAATAAGAGCAGATTTTTCCATTTCCTTTTGACTTAGTCTTGAACCAGATTTCTCTTGCAGTGGAAGGATCAGGATGTACTAATTGGACAAGTTATTTATATCAAGAGATCTAGGGACAAAAGAGATGAAAATGTAACTGGTGTTAATTGAAGGTTAATTATCTCCTGGATGTGGTTGGACATTAGGTATTAGGAGACTCAGTCCCCAGGGAATTAACTTTTGATTTCCAACTCTTCTGCCTATTTGACTGGATTGGGATCATAAGATGGATAAGAATAGGTTTTACCTGTTAGCATTGATTTTTAAATGAAAGTCAAGGTTTGTTTGAATTATATTTTTATTTTCAGTGCCATTGTTAGAAAAACTAAGAGAAGGTAAATAAAGTTCATTGAGTTTATTTAGTACTTGTAAAATTCCCCCCCCCCCCAACCCTTCTCTCTCTCTCTCCATTTTCTTCTAAATTGAAGGGGTGGAAAGGATCTTAGTATTGAATAAATAAAGAGTATATTTCTGCAATAGTTCAAAAATCATTAGATCCTTCCTTTCCTCTCCCATTTGTATCACTCTGCTCTAGGTATTTATTACATCTTTGTCATTTCTAACTCTTCATAATCCCATTTTTTGAGTTTTCTTGATAAAGATCTTGCAGTGGTTTGCCATTTCCTTCTCCAGCTCATCTTACAGATGAGGAAATTGAGGCAAACAAGGTGAAATGACGTGCCCAAGATCACACAGCAAGTAAATATCTGAGGCCAGATTTGAACTTAAGAAGAGGAGTCTTCTTGACTCTAGACCCAGTCCTCTATTCTATCCTATCCAGGTGATACATTGAATAGAGGGCTGGATTTAGAGTCAAGAAGACTCCTCTTATTCTATTTCTTTATTATTTTTTTTTAAGAAATCTCTTTGCCTCTCCCCTCATCCCACCTTACCTTCTCACTCCGAATTAGTCTTTATATCATTGCTAGAGTCATCTCCTTAAAGCACAGTCCTGACATATTTCTTCCTGAGAAACTTTTCTGGCTTCCCATGGCCTACCAAGTAATGTATACACTCTTTAGAGGGGGGATTCAAGAGAGGCTACATTATAATAGTAAAAAGAATATCGGATTTGAAATCAGAAAATCTGGATTCAAGTTCTGGTACTGACATTAGTAGTGTGACTGTAGGCAAGCCAATTAACCTCCCTGAATCTAAGTTTTTCCATTTGTAAAATCACTATAATCATATTTACATTATCTTGCTTCACAGGTTTGTTGTAAAAACTATCACAGGCTTTAAAATGTTGTATAAATGTAAAGCATTACTAAAGATAGTTATAAGTTCAGGCCTGGAATTCAGAATAGAGATTAGAGGCAAAGATGGAAGCCATCTGTTCAGAGATGATAATTGAACTTGGGGGCCTGATGAGATTACTGAGAAAATGTACAGTGAGAGAAGACAAGGTGGTGGTGGGGAAACTAACCAATGTCTAGTAGGCACAAAATAGGTTTGATCTCACAAAAGAGATCCAGTAGGAACAGCCTGACAGGTGAGAGAACCACTCAGGGAGGGTCACAGAAATCCAGAGAAGTATATCCAGGAGGCAGGGGTTGTCAACAAATTTGGGTGGTTGTGGAAAAGAAAATTAGAGTAAAATATAAAGCATGGGGCAGGAATAAGAAATAGACAAGGGGACAAACTCCCAGATAAAATGGAAGAGAACTGGATTAAGGGAGCCAATAGATTGTTGCCCTTGGCAACAAGAACCTTCTCTTTCTCAAGGATTAGAAGGAAGCCAGAGTGATGATGTAGAGGGGTTTTGAGTTGGACAATAGAAGAGGAAAAGGAGTTCACAGATGGCCTCTATATTCTAGGTGAGTTAGAAGGTCAAACTTTTTGCTGAGAGGGAGGGTAGAAGGTGGTGGTTGAGGAAAGAAAGCCTGGAACAGCCAAATCTATAGAGTCAATCTATAGTGGGAAGATCACTATGCAGCAGTGAGAGCACACAGGAACAGTTAACAAATTTATCCATGGACCCTATCAATATAATCCTGTGACTTTCTTCATCAATATATAAATAGGAGCGGAGAAGATGAAGCATGGTGGGGATAAGTGAATATTGGAGTTTATAAGGCATGAATAGTGATGGGATTAGGGGACAAGAGACTCAAGTTTAGACAGTGTAAAGTAGAACAGGCCACCCATAATATCAAGGCTGAATTTGGGAAAATAAAATCAGGGCCCAGAATAGTAAGGGTTGAAAGAACTGAAGGTTAAGATGAAGATAAGGAAAAGATTGAGAAAGAATGAGGCAGAGAGTGGGAAGGAAGGAGAAAAGACCATAATCAGAGGAAGGAACTTCAGAGTTCTTGACTGATGGTAGGATCTAAAATGTGACATCCCCGTGGGATAGCTGAGGAGTGGAATAAATAGAGGGGAAATAAGGATGATAAATTGGCAGGTCAGTATATTTGAAAGAATATTGATATATATATATTATAATTTCTGAATATGAATTCAAGCGCTGAAAGGAAATGGAAGAATGAGTGAAGTTCTAAACTTAACTGCTCAATGGGCCTCAGTTTCCTTATGTGTTAAATGAGGGGGTTGAAGCAGATGGCTCCTGAGATTTCTTTTGGTTCTTGGTCTATGATAGGAAGAATGATCAGGATACAGAGAGATGCCGGGGGAAAAAAGAGAATGGATAATTTAGACAAGTGAAGTGAACTTCAAAAGAGGGAATCTTGGTGATTATGGTGGCAAAGGGAAAGTCTAGAGTGGTTGTGGGGAGCACAGAGTATGTTTCTTCTTCTGGCTCAGTATTTCAAGTAATATGAGAAAAGGAACACTTTGTTACCAACGGGTGCTATCAGGGATACAGTATCTTCTGAAGGAAACTAAGTTTTCTTTGACACCAAATGATAGAAAGAATTTAAGATAAAGAAAGTTTATTAACAAAGAAGAAAGGGTTCTAGAAGGCATAATATAGACTGTGGAGAAATAGCATATTATATATTATACATTTTTTTCCTCTGCAGATAGATAGCATCTTTCTTCATAGATCCTTTATAGTTGATCTGAGTATCTGTAATACTCAAATTGACTTAGTCATTTGAACAATATTGCTTTTTAAAGAACAATATTGCTGTTATTGTGTAAAATGTTTTCTTGGTTCTGCTTATTTACTCTTCATTATTTCATGGAATTATTTCCATGTTTTTCTAAAATCAACCAGCTCACCTTTTTTATAGCACAGTAGTATTCCATCACAATCATTTGCCACAACTTATTTAACTATTCCCCAGTTGATGGACATCTCATCAATTTCCAGGGTTTTTTGCTACCACAAAAAGAACTGCTATAAATATTTGAGAAGATATGTTATTTTCTTTTTCCTTAATCACTTTGAGAAACAGAGCTAATAGAAGTATTGCTGGGTCAAAGGGTAGACATAGCTTTATAACCCTTTTGGCATAATTCCAAATTGCTCTTCAAAATGGTTGTATCAGTTCACAATTTCACCAAGAGAATTAGTGTCTCAGTTTTTCCATATCCCCTCCAACATTTGTTGCTTTCCCCTTCTATCATTTTAGCCAATCTGATGGGTATAAGATATCTCAAAGTTGTTTTAATTTGCATTTCTCTAATCAATAATGATTTAGAGCATTTTTATATGACTACATATAACATTGATTTTTTTAATTGAAAAATTGACTCCATATCCTTTGAACATTTATCAATTGGGAATGACTCATATTCTTATAAATTTGATAAAGTTCTTTGGATATTTGAGATATTGAGAGAAAAATCTCTAGTTTTCTGCTTTTATTTTAATCTTGGCTATGCTGGTTTTATTTGTATAAAAACCTTTTAATTAAATGTAATTGAAGTTAATCTATTTTACACCTCACAATACTCTCTATCTCTTGTTTAATTCATAAATCATTCTCCAATCTACAAGTCTGATAGTTAATCTGTTCCATGTTCTCATAATTTTCTTGTGGTATCTCCCTTTATATCTAGGTCATGTATCCATCTTGATCTTGGTGATTTACTTACTTATGTAGTCTTCCTAAATGGCATTTTTGTTTGCTTTTCTCCAGAAGATGATCATAGATCTGTTAAAGCTCACAGAATAATGAAATAGCAAGCCTAAACAATGCCATGATCTGGCTATGGGCTATTGTGGCAAAAAGGGAGGCTGTTCCTTAAATTGGGGGGTAGAACACCTCCCCACCATCCACCTTGGGGCTGGGAACTCATTTCTGCTCATGAATCTTCCCTTTCATCCCTACCTCCATTTAGTTAGCACACACCAAGAAACAAATTGCAAGACACCACATAATTCTAGAGGATGAATAAGGACAAATTAATTATTTTTAGAAGGTGCTAATTAAATTTTCACAGCAAATCACCTGAATAAAGACATGCCGAGCCAAGCAAAATGAAAAGGCCTCTGCTCTAGCAAGTAATCAGAGTTCTGGTGCCACTTAGTGGACAGATCTGGAACTGAGAGGCCACCTGTGTTCCCTGGCTATCCTGGAAATGATTGCATGTGAAAAGAGGAT